>NW_026901866.1:1125000-1405000 GCF_033783945.1 Neopsephotus bourkii | reverse complement strand
TGAAATTGATTTGATCCATTTCATATATAACATTTAATTCCCAGGAAAAAATATCCTAGTGATTTCTAACATTAAGTAGGCTTTATATCCCCAATGAAAAATGTGAGGCTTTCATAAATAAGATATTTCCCAATTGTTAAAAAGTCAAATAATTTTATAATTGTAAACATAATGTGTGAAATGCACTATTTCATAGAAGATAAGATCTTTCATGTACAAATTGCATATTAATATCCATTTCATATCACCATTGACCAACTAATTATGTATTTAGCATTATGTCATTAGAATGCTAAATATATATTACCATTTCCATGTTAATATAAGGGCAGCATACATGGTAGTTATTTTCTTGATTTACTAAATGGCATTGGTAGGTAGTGTTCAGGAGTATGAAAATAACACTACATTATTACACGGATCATTAGGTTATTAACTTGTGCATGTAAATACTAGGCAGTGACCAAACAGAAACTTTCTGTGTGGTCAGAAGTCCTCCAGAAAACAAACAAACAAACAAACAAAACCCTATCTTTCTGTAACCATAAATCGAATTCAGTTACTTATTATCTTGGTATTTTTTTATAGCAAGCTATTGGGAGGTAACTGTGCCATGACCAATACATTTGCAAAAGTAACTGTATATTAAGAATATAAGAATAAATTTTCAGGAACTGTTTTAAGTCATATTCCCTTTTAGACAAATGGGATGTAAGATTAAACTAAGTTAAAAAAAATTAGTAAATTGAAAAAAAATTTTAAATGACATTTTCAACATTTTTTTTTTCTTGGAGATTATTGGTATATTGCATAGATTAATAAATAACACACGTTTGTTCCATCGTCTTAGGATTTTACTGTGTGTTGAACCTGTGCCTCTATCAAAACACACATTGCTGATGATACTTGTGGGAATTTGATTATCTTTCCAGATTCTCAGTCAATGAATCCCATTTCTTTTGTACCAGAAACTGTTCCCATCACTCTAAACTTCAAAATTGAGTTGTATCTGTCACAGTGAGTGTTATAAGTGATACATTCTTAGTCAAAATTCAAGTGTGCCTAAGTATAGAAATGCAAGTGACTATTAGGAAATTTTAATTGTCGTTCAGACTTAAAATCATAGATCACTTAAATAATTTCAATATTTTTTACCATTGCTCTAAAAAATAAGTGCCCTGGAAGCAGTGATATTTTTTTCAAAGGTATTTAAACACATCAAAAACAAACCTGAGAAAAATTAGGTGTCAGGAGCAACCCATACACCACACACGGTAATAGTATGATTGACTGAGAAAATTAAAATATTTCTTTTAATACAGTATCTTAATCTGGCAATAGGTGTAAACTGCTGTGTCATTTAAACTAACCTAGTTGCTTATTTTTGTTTCAGAGACACAAATTACACTGGATGTAATTAGTTGGACACATCATGACTTAAAAAAAAGGGCATGCTTATACCAAGTCTGTGTGCCTCTGGAAACAACAATGTTTAATAGCTGACTATCCTTAGTTCAAATATGAATAGGTCAAGACCCACATTGTGTTTTACCAGATTACAAGGATTTGCCAAGAGCAGCAGTTTGCAAAACAGTGAAAGATTGCATATCAGAGCTCGATATGCACGTACTGCAGGATACCCACACAGCAGAAGATTCCTGAACTTAAGTATCTACAGCCATAAAAAAATATCCTATGGGGAACTTAAAATAAATATTTTTTCAAATATTTTTCTCATCCCCAGTTGTCCAGACAAATAAGCTAAGGGGGAGAGATTATTATCTTCTGGAAACGTTTCATTTTTAGTGTGTTCAGAGCCTGGTATAGTTCAGGAGGTGCTGCTTTTTCCCCCATGGAGCTTCTGCAGTATAATTTTCTTCATAGTAGCTAATGTAGGGCTGTGGTTTGGATATGTGAAATATTGATAATTCAGTGATGTTTTAGTTATTGCTGAGCAGTGCTTACACAGAGTCAGGACCTTTTCTGCTCCTCATGTCCCCACCAGCAGTAGGCTGAGGGTGCACAAGAAGTTAGGAGGGGACAGCTGACCCCATCTGACCAAAGGGATATCCTGTACCATAGGGTGTCATGCTCATATGAAGCTGGGGGAAGAAGGAAGAAGGGAGAGATGTTTGGAGTGATGCCATTTGTCTTCTCAAGTAACGTTTAGGCATTATGGAGCCCTGCTTTCCTGGAGATGGCTGACACCTGCCTGCCAAATGGGAATTGGAATTGCTTGTTTTGCTTTACTTGCATATGCAGTTTTGCTTTCCTTATTTAACTGCCTTTATCTCAACCCATGAGTTTTTTCACTTTTCCAGTTCTCTCCACAAACCACCAGAGGGGAGTGAGCAAGTGGCTGTGTAGTACTTACTTGCTGGCTATGTACATAGCCAGTACATAGTTGGTGCCTATGTACTAATAAGAGTTTATTTCTGCTAAATTTCATGTATGTTCACAGTCTTTATACCTTGCATAATTTATCCATAAAATCAGAATTTTGCACAAGGAGAATATTGCTAGTCAAAATCCAAAAGTTTGGCCCCATCTTTATTCATCATATTTTGCTTCTTCAGTTTAACATTATTACTGGTTAATAGGTGCACCTGAAAATCAAGCTGTATTGTAGTATCTGGTGCGTTATGTTAAATGAACCTTTTTTTTTTTTTGCTAATGAAGAAGAATACCTCATCTTTTCCAATTTTCCTATCAAACACATCCATATCATCTCGAGACACTGCCACATCCAGCTGCATCTATACTCAACTTCAATTATGTGAAATTACACAACCTACTCTCAGGTCCTTTAGGTTCTCTTTTGCTGTGTAAGGCACACACATAGTGCATTTCCTGTGAAGTGCATGATTACAAACTATTCAGTACAAGCCTGTTTTAAGTAAACAGTAAATTAAATATTGTCAGTGCTTGTTCAGACATGCTCTTATGAAAGAAAAAGAGCTTCTAGATTTGGGGGTCATAAAACTAGATTTAGGAAAGGGCCAGATATAAACTAGGCATCCTTTTTCCTTTTAACTTTGCTTGGCTGACCCATTTGTTAGCTGGTACAAACCAATATTTTCAGGTGCCCATACAAGGAAAATTGGCTAGACAAAATGCTGAAGGTAGCAAAGTTTCTGTTTAATGCCCTTTATTTGAATGGAGAATTCTCAAAAACATTCTGTCACTGTCAGGTACATTGCTGCCTGAAAGACTGTTAAAGAGTCTGCCTGAGCAACATGCCTCTTTCAACCATGACAAATACAGTAAAAGAACATAATTTTGTTACAGTTCTGGCAATATTATTTTCTGCTATGCCAATCAGCCTCACTACAGCAGTTAGGAAAGACAGGAAATGTTCACTTCCCTAAGAAATGAGGGCTTTTGAATATTTTGTGGTGTCTGCTACTTCAGTACTAGCATGGTCACTAGTATTTGGGGAAGTATAAATAAGTTTTATAGAAACCAGAAGCCCCAAATGTGCACTTGCAAAGTCTCCTTTCATCTCTGCCAGTTAACTCATTCCCAAGGGAAGGCAAAACTTCCAAGTGGTCAAATATTGTTTTCATTCATTCTGTAGATTTTTCAAAGAGGGTAAGAGTTGCATGTATGTTCAGGGCTGCACATGACTTATGATTAAATACAGCAATTACCCCTTTCTTCTATTTTGTTTCTCTTCCTTACACTCAAGTATAAGTGTAAAATTTCACAAGTTTATCCAAGGTATCAGTGATGTATGCAATGGCATAACATATAGTAGATCATGTTTCCAGTTCCTGTCTTTATTAATAGATTTTAATGCATTTTGTAAACATAAATAATAAACTGAGAAAGAAACAAAATTTTTTAATCAGTTTTAATGCAGAGGTCCTTTGTAGATGAGTAAAATATTAGTGAAAAAAGGAGGAAAAATAGTTGCTTTGCAAATTAAGAATGCAGAGATCTAAAGCAGTTTGATTTGTTCTTTGAAAAGGATATGAGGGTTAACTCAGAAACACAATATTAATAGATTTGTATGAGTGCACATAAGGCCAATATATTCAATGCTGTAATTTTTTTATGGTTTCATAAATAGTGCTATCACCAACATTTCAAAGAAATCTGAAAAAACAGAGCTCATATGTGGTGGCATAAATTTAGTGTATTTTATAGAACAGTTACTCCAGATATAGCCTACGGGTTGTGACTTTTCATAAAACCTAATGAATTTCTAGATTTGTCAGCTGTTTCAACACAGATGCACTTTGCTGATCTAATGGAAACATTTTGAGCCCAGATCCAAAATATCAATAGCTTTTAGTATTGCAAATGAGTTTGGCTATTGTGTAAATGGGGATGTGGTTCTTGATAAAAAGCAGCAAGTAATTTTGTACGTGTGTTTTATGATAACTGCCTCTCCAATGTCTGATACTGAGGGTTTTTTTTCTCTTTCTCCCCCCTCTCCTTTTTTTGTTTTTCCCAGAGTTTTAAGTTGAATGTAGATAGCCACTGTGCTTTAAAAGAAGCAGTGGTAGAAGAAGGACGTCAACTTCTTGAGCTTATTGTATCTCACAAATCAGGTAAATCCTCTGAAATATTGCAAGTCTTTATGTCTCCAGACTATTAAAGAATGAAGAAGCATTGCTGTAAATTACTGCATATATTCACTTCCTTATGTATTATTAATATTTACATTATCAGATTGACCTTCAAGATTTATAAATGTTTCATATACTGCATACAATGCAGTGATACTTATAAAATGAAATACTGCCTGCAAATAGTCTGTTCATTTTATTTTGGTCTTGCTGCTCAGCTGAGTTTCAATTGAAATCACATCATTGAAAACTTCACACTGACACATTCTATGATGTAGGTGCTATGGAAATAACATTAAGATAATGAATTAGGAATTCAAATACATATATATATATATTTACCTACTCTGAATGGGTAATTGCATTGGTAAAGCTTTATTTTGCCACTTAAACTAATTCTTACATTGATTTTAATGTATTTATGAAGAATAGATTAAAATTAAAAATACCTTTTTCCTTTGGTTAGGCTTGTCTTTTTCTACAGAGGCCTTAAATTGAGACGAGGGGAAGAGAGATATTTTCCTTTATCCCCACTACCATCTATATTGTTAGGTGTTTGTGTGACTTGTATGATAATAGAGTTTTAATCAGCCTATATTGCTACGGAATACCATTTTAATTTTGGCCTATTTAGCATAGTTTTCATCAAGGTTGAAGTTATTCTTTGGTCTACTGTTTTCTGATCATGTTATACATTGTGCCTCTATTGTTTCACTGCATCAGACAGACCTGTGTAATGTGAAAGCTAATGGGAGTGACTTCTGTGTATAGTTCCAAAAAGGCATAGAAGCCATAGCAGAGAATGGTGGTGCATATCATTATATTCTTAGAAATAGTAATGTGTAAACTACAGAAAACATTTCCAGGAGTCGGAGGTAAGAAAAATGTTTTTGGTTTTTGGAAGATTATGAAATGTTTTGAGATAAAGACTAGATATTAGAGGTTAAGATTAATTTAGCATTACCTATTGCACTGAAATCACGGTTTGTGTGGTATTTTCCTCTTCTTGAAATATTATCAAAATTTACCAAGATGGCTAAAAGACACGTTTTGACCTTATATCATTGTTTTGCAGTACGAACTATAGTAATGCTTGGATTTATTGCTGAGAAAATACATTTGAATTCTTATTGCTTTTATTCTTTAAAGAATAAACATTTAAAGATGCAGTTAAGTTTACAGCCTTTACTTTTTTTCTCCTTCATTTTGGAGAAGGACTGAAGGACATGCTGCAGATGATTGCAAGTCAATGGAAGGAACTACAGAGGCAAATCAAAAGGCAACACAGCTGGATTCTTAGGGCTCTGGATATCATCAAAGCAGAGATACTGGCTACTGATGTATCTGCAGAGAATGAGGAAGGGACTGGGAGCCCTAAGGTAAGTGGCTTGAAGTTTGCCTTATTTCCTCTTATTTCCGTCTTCTTTTGAACTAGGCACCACTGAAGTTTTCTTTCCACCCTAAGGCTTTTTATTTCCACTGGGTAAACTTTTTTTTTTTCATAAACAAAATGAAATGCTTTACTCTGAAACAATGAAAAAATCTTAGAACTTTCAAGTTTTCCAGGAAGACTGGTCTCATTTTGTATAGAGGGTCATGAGGGGGAGCATAAAACATTTAGCAAACAAAACATAAAGCATCTTTAACATGAATAATCAGAATGGTTTTAAATTGTTTTGTTGTGACTATAAATCACTATAATCAGTGCAATCACTCAGCTCTGACATCCATTAGCCGCTTGGTTACAGCAAATTAACAAAGAAGAGAGAAAGTGATTCATTATCTCATTCCTGTTAATGACTATCAGATGCATTGCTTAATTAGGGGATGGCCATTGCAGTGGGAAGAAGGTCATATGCCTTTTCACAAATCTTTTTGCTCTAAGTTCTCCTTGTGTTGAATACAACAAGTACTTTAAGAATAAGGTATTGACACCTATCATAATTTTGTGAATCTTAATTATTAAAGAGGATTATTGTACTTACCAGTTGCCAAACTTTATATTTGTAACAGCATTTTAAACACAAAACATGCTTTTTCAAATTGGTCCAAGCAGTGTAGGGGCACTACACACAATAGAAACTTCTGGCATATGGTTCATGACCTTTCTTACAATCATTAGTAAGCAAAGGTGGTTGGGAGAGATTGCATTGGAAAGTGTTGATTTTTCCAATGCAAAGAATATGCAACAGAGCAATCCAATAACTTGGCATGCAGCAGGTTGAAATTTATAGAAAAATTCATGGTTGCTATTTCTATAAATAACAAGGATGGCTGTGGTAAGTACATTTTCAGATTCTGATGCTAGACAGTTCTTCACATGGATAGTGCTTTGCACAGTGACTCTTAGGATGACATAAAATGTTCTGGTGTTCTTTTACCATAATTCTACATAGCAAGAACGATCTTATGGATAGTGGAGGAGGAGCCAAGGATAACAGTAAAACAGAAATACAAGAAAAGACATTTGTGCAGAAGACACAAGTTGAAATTATATTCCTCCTCACTCACATGGTAGAAAGTGATCCTATGTCACATAGCTCTTAGTTTAGGAATTAGGCAAGGGAGCAATACTTAATTTCATTGTTAGGTCTATTAAAGTAAAACAGACTAGCTCAAGGTTAATATGACCTTATATCTCTGAAAAGCTTGATTCATCCATGGCCAAAGTCTAACTGCTTAGTCAAAATTATCACAAGAAAATGTTGTATAATCCAGATTGCTTTTGCTATGAAAATTGTGAAATCCCTAGTTTGAAATAATTATATTTAAATATTTGCTTGAAAACGGAGAAATAGAGGCATGGTTTATGTTGCAGTAAATTTTTCATATAGATATGTGATAACTCGTTCCCCGTGCTTTTTATCTTAGAGAGGAACCCGAAGCAATGTCTTTTTGTTTTCTTTTTTTTTTTGAGTCTACCATTAAAAACAAAAGTATATATATATAAAAAAAAACCAAACAAAAAGTATTTTCAGGTTATTTCAATTTAATTTATTAAATCACATCCCTCTATAATACAAATACAAACTACTTCATGATGAAAGATTAACTAAAATTAATATACAGCTGACAGCATAACTGTAGATTTCAGTTTGCATTTATTTCAAAAGCCAAAAGGAACTTGAGAAGTATAATAGGAATTCTAAAGATTATATCTAGAGGGTATTTTTCTTTTTGCCTTCGAGAAGCTGCAGGAATAATGTTGGTGTCAGAAATCTGTGAAGAAATAGGAAGAGGAGGAATTTCAAAGACCCTAGGAAACTTTTCCCTTAGGATTTATTAAACATGTTATCATACTGCTTTGGCATCTTTTATGCAAACAATGGAGAGTGGGAGAGAGGAGCATTCTGCCCTCTAGAAATACATTGTCAGTGTTTGTATTCAAGAATCCAGATTATGCTTACAAAATTTTTCATTTTCTTTGTGTAAGTTTCCTAGTGGTTTATAGTGATTGCTACGGCAGACTTAAAGGGTTTTAAATATTTCTGATGCATAAACTCTTCTAATGTATTGCATTCTCTGTACAAATTCACCAAAACACTGAGATCTCAAGTATTTACTAGAACTATTCTGTCATTTTTATAAATAAACAAATGATAACCGTATTCTGATTAAATTGCAGGATGTAAGGTTTTGCCTTCTTACCCCATTGAGAAGTACTTTTAAAAATAAATTTCAAATTTGTCATGACAAACACCAATAAGTACTGATCTAACATTATGAGTAATAAACATGACATGGAATACATCTGGCAATCTTAAGATGCTTAGCTAACAGTAGGTGTTTTTTTTCTGGTGGAATTAGTAAGTAATATTCTAAATATCTGGAAAATTGGAGAAATTCTGGCATATATGTATGTATCTTGTGCACTTGTGCACACACTTTCTGGAGATGTATGAGAACACTTGTTTTATAACTGATCTCTTAATTAATTGGTCCACTTCTTGTCCATCAGGGGAGGCCTACTGGGACAGTATTGCTTTCAATAAACAGTAGAGTGGTGTTAAAAAATAACATGATGTACTTTCTTATTTAGTGTTACTGCCTGGTCTCTTTAACTTACTGTTTTCTGGAAAAGTTCATTTCTATCTGAGGAGATTGTAAGCTAATAGTGTAACTAATGTCCTTGAAAAGTATACGCATCTTTAATAGCATTTGCCCATAGCAGATATTCTTCACAGAAAATTGAATGAAATAGTATTGTTAGGGTCAGTTGTTAAGTACTACTCCCAGTATGCATTTGGACAATTACTTCATGACTACAGTTTTTGAATCTGGATAGTTCTGTTTTGCAGGTAAATATTTGAATTAAATTTTGAGTGCTTTGTTGGGGTTGATTTTTTTTTTTTGGGTTTGGTTTTTTTTGTTTGTTTGTTTGGTTGGCTGGTTTGGGTTTTTTTGGTCACATTTCAGAGCATAACATCAGTATTTAAAATGTAGCTATGAGAAGATAGAAACTCCCTTTTTACAAGGAGTCATGTGGAAAGCACAAAGGGGTGGTGGGTACAAGTTACTCCTGGGGAGATTCCAGTTGTACACAAAAGGAAAATTTTTGACAATGTGATCAATCAACCATTGGAATAATCTCCCCAGGGAAGCGGTGGATTCCCCAACACTGAATACTTTCAAGATTCAGCTGTACAGGGTGCTGAGCCATCTTCTCTAGACTGTGGTTTTGCCAAGAAAGGTCAGACCAGACGATCCTTGATGTCCATTTCAACCTGGTGTTCTATGATCAAAACCTAAATGCTGGTAGGTTAAGAGAATAATGGTGTACTCCAGAAATAAATATGTATTCCTGTACTTCTGGACATGTTCCTTTCCATAATAATTGGTGTATTACTGAGAAACATTTCTACTTCTCCATCCCAGCTTCAGAGAAATAAGTATGCAACTGGTTAAGGCATTTGGTCTAATGTTTATAACATTGAAATCTGACTTAGTTGTCTCAGGTAAAAAGCACTCAGAAAGATTATTTTAGCCCTCTAGTGGACTTGTCTGTCAGTGGGTTAATGGTAAAAGCAGTAAGTATTTGAAGAATATTAGAAGAAGAGGTAAAAGTATGTTCAATAAAGTTAACCTGAAATCACAGAAACAGTAGGATAACAGAGTCTGAAGTGGTTAAACAAACCTTGGTATAAACTGAAAAAGAAAACCAGTGTGATTTCCTCTTGATATGTAATTAAGCATCCCACATTTCCAGGATCATCATCTACTCAGTTGCACATAATTTCACAGTTTTTACAGCCATTCTAAATAAACAGTGTTCAATATATAGAAAAGTGATTTTCAGGAAGAAAACCTAAAACTTGGTTAAGCTGTTTAGTATCTACCAGTTTGGGATTCTGGAAATTCTCCTTGACAGCTTTATGGTTGCACTCATCTCAGACCTAGTGGGTGGCCTAGACACTGCAGTCCAAACAGTTATGTCCTGCTCTGTGTTTTAATATGAGGATAAATTTGAGAAATGGACAAGACAACAGGGCATATGTTAAGAGAATGGTAAAAGTCCTTTCTTTATTACTTCAGGCTTGTAGCTTGTCCTGGCCATTCAATCACACTGCTATGACTACAACATTTAGATTAATTCTTTGATACAAAAAGAATGTACAAATGAAGTGGTTTGGCATCTTTGTGATCAGTGCAGGGAAATATAACATTTGTTAGCAGATATTCCGTGTTTTCTCAGTGTCTTTTATCAGCCCTAGATTTCTAATCTGCAGGCATCAGTATGATGCATGTACTGTAATATTAAAGCCAGCACACTGGTATTTTTTCTGATATCTTCCATTATTTAAAAACAGGGAAAGTCTATTATTGGGACAGTCTGAAATATTCTCAACAGAGCATGATTTCATAATCTATTAGTTTTACTTACATAACCACTTTGGAAACTGGCTTTCTAGGTTTGAGTGTATGCAGCTGAGGAGCTACATATGTTGTCATAGTGGTCAGTGCTTTGAAGTTGTCAAATAGTGTGAGTTAACTGGCCTTCATTCTCTTCCACTGAGTTAGTCTCTTCTACTGAAAGGGCAGGAATAGCATATGCTAGAAGGATTATTTTATTTGTGTTGCTGGAGTTAAGTTACAGGGGACTTTCGAAACTTCACACCTCAAATTCAATTAATTTAACTTGCAGCTTTCACAAGCAGAAACTCAAGATCAGATGTACGCAGTCTTGTGTCTCATGTTTTTAATGTTATGGAACAAAATGTCAACTAAATAGCTTATTACTTCATCAGTAACAATTTGAAAGATGATGAAATGGAACTCAGACTTCCACCTCTGACATTGCATAGACATGTGGAAAGGGTACTTCATCTGGTGATACACATGCTCTTCTGATCTATGGTTGTCTCATGGCTATATCAAGTCTTTCCTTGGAAAATAAATGTACAAGGAAAGTTGCTATATATGCTTTAGAAGAAGTATTTTTTTTTTCTGATGTGTTTATAATGAGGCACATTCCCATCTAGACAAAAGAGAGTTTTATGCAGGGAATGCAACACCTTATAGATCAGACATTAAACTGAAGTTCCAGCCACCTCTAACCAGGCTTATTTCCAGTATTAGTAATTACCATCTGCCACCTTAATTCTTTGCAGTTTCAGCTGAACTTATTAGTATCTTCTCTTCAGAACAACCATATAGTCTTGGGCACAGTTAGATATTTACTACTTTTCACTGATTAGTAAAACACCTTATAATACCTCAGAAAGTATTTCAGTGCTGAAAAGTATTACAGCAAGTCTGTGGCTCACCATTCACTACTTCAAAAGGTGGTAACAGGGGAAGTGATTTCCTGTAATTGGAACAGAAGGTTCTGCTATGTTGCCATTGAGGCATAGTCTTAAATCGTTGAATATTTAAAATGATGTCTGTACATAAATAGTAGGATTGTGTCTAACAGCTGAACAGTTTAAAATCATTCATGTGACATTTCAATTCTGAATATTTTGGAACTTGGAAGTCTAAACTAAAGGTACTTGTGATCTCCCTCTTAAGTACAAACAATGCTGTTGATGCTGCTCTACCAGGAAAAAATGCATCTAAAGTTATTATTTTACTTGGCTTTAGGTATTTTAGTATCTGACATTACAGTATTCTTGATCTGTCAGCTTCTATGGTGAGGGTTTGAACCAAAGATATGTTGATCAAGTAGATAGAAAGGGTGGTGATATTTACAAAATCCTTCTGTAAATCAGTAGATTTGTTTTGCAAGGAATAAGCCTGTCTTTTAGCGTTTTTACTGGAGTATGTGAAACACAGCTGAGTAATTTTTTATATTAGTTGTTATCCAAATATAGGATTGGAAACATCCATTGAGAATTTACAAGCTAATCAAAACAAGCCATGTTGATACAACAATGAAAAGAACCTAAAAAAGAAGCAAGAAAAAGGAATATCTGTGTCTTTAAGCACAACTAGGCACTTCAAGTTCCTCAGTTTGCTAGTTTTTAGTACCTTGCTTTATAAGTGATGTATTTTTAATGTTACAGACATCACTTAGAATTTGCACAGACCTAACTATCATTGTAGACAAAAAGTATCTTCAAGAAGGATCTGAGAGGTGAAAACATCATTTTACACACCATATCAGAATGGACGAAAGAAAGGAAACATAAGTGTTTTAAAGTAAGTGTAGTAGCAGAAACTGGAATCGGTAAAAGGACAGCCTGGATATGTAAAATTCAATGGGGCTGACTTATTGTGAGTCTTAATTGTAGAAACAAGAAATTCAGATAAATGGGCTTTGCTGAACAGTATCAAAGTTGTGATCATAACAACTGGGCAGAAAAATCTTTCATGGAAGTATGGTAGACTGAGAATTAGTTAGAAAATTTTACGTGAGAATTTTAGTGTAGGTGGAAAGAAAACAGATTTTTGGTACCTTTAGTACGTTTCTGGTGTGGATTTTGAAAATATTTCTTTTGTTTAAATAGTTGTAGATTTTTTTTCCTTTGAATGATTGAGAGAAAAACATCAGAGGTGCCCCCAAAAGATTTAGGGCTGTCAGATGTGCAGTCAGCTTCTGCATGGTAGTTTCACTGCTATTTGCTGGGAGCTGTTTCTGCTGACTTGTTAGTTGTGTGCCTTTTAGTGAGCAGGAGAAACAATTTTGTGTTTAATTCAGGACCTCCCTTCACAGAGAAAAGAATGAAGCTAAGCAGGCAGTATTTGTCCTTCAATAGAAGACAAGTGAATATGAGCTCCATCCTAAACTTCTTTCATGTTACATGAGCGCTGTTAAAACTTTTCTATATCACAGTTTAACTAAATATTTTGCTAATTTTTAATGCAGTTATGTCCTTGAAGTCATAGTTGAGCAGTCCTGAATCCCATTTTACCCCCCAGAGATTGTTTACTTATCTAGCCATCAAATTCCTTACATATTTGTTTCAAATTCTGTGTGACAATATTGTTTTCATGGTAGCTAAAATAATTTTAAACAAGCCAAATTTCTAAAATGGTAGCAGAGCCCGTATTTTTTCCAATTGAATCTTAAAGTATCTTTGGTTTATTAAGCTCATTATCAAGTATAAAGTGTAGAGAGCTAAAGGATATTTTTGCAGCTAAATTGCATCTATTGTTAAGCATAATATTCAATCTGGTTATAAGATACAGCTGCCTTTTTAAACCAATATAAGAAGTCTTATTCTAATTGAAGGTGTGAAGGAGGATTGCAAGGTATCTGTGGTATTTATAGTATGCTTCTGTAATTTTTACACCTTGTTATTTCTAGATACTGTATATTGATTACTTTTGGCAACTATTGGCTCTTATACAGACAACATTGTTAATAGCAACATATGCGCTTAAAAAGTTTGCAAAAAAAATTATGAATTTTTTACTGTAAGAATAAGGAAATTTACTTTCTATTAAAACGTAGATCAAGTTCAGTTTGAAAGATGTTTCAAATCTAAATCACTCCACCGAGTACAAGCGCAGGCTGAGAACGTGATGAGAACAGATATTTAAACTGACATACGCCCAAGGGGCAAATTTTATCATAGTGCTATTTGAATCTTTGAACACTATTATCTGAAACTCTGAAAGTATGTTAGGCTATTTTAACTTCACATGCATAACTGGACCAACTCTGACAAGCTTTGTTTAGGAAAAACTCCCAGTTGGGTTTGGCCTGTATTTGAAAATACAGAAACACAAGTGTCTTTGTGCATGTATTCATATGGACACGTTTATCTTAAGTGACTTAAAACTGAATATTAACCACCCAAACACCTTAATTTTCTATTTTGCCAGTATCTGTTCATTCTGCTTTCTCTATACAACCATACTGATGCAGTTTTGTTCTGTTATTTCTGATAGAATGTATCTTCAGCAGTGAGTGTAAGGTTTTCAGCAGTGGTGTAAGGCTTTTCTTACTCATGTCTGCCTATTGTTTCACAAGTTTCTCACATTTCCAGAGAAATAAGATTTTAGTAACACGCGCATACAAATACCCAGATTCATTTTAGTGAAAATTGAACATCTCTCACTCTAGGATAGCCGGTCAAAGCTATTCCTTTTCTGTGTGGGCTCAGAATCCTGTGTGCCCATTCAGGCTTTTACAGCCACAGGAGAAACAGAGCTTTTTTCTTGATTTAGTTCTTGAGTTTCAATTTAGAATTTGGTGGAAGACACTAAAATAAATCCATAAATAAGCAAGTGAAATGAAGGAATCGTAGCTGACTGAAAATGTCTTGGTGGAACAAGTTTGTTTTTGGCTTTATAGTTAGTGATCACTAATGAAGCAAATTATTTTAAATTCATATCTTTTCAGTTAACTTTCCTTCCTCATTTCTTATTCCTGATTCCTCACCCTGCATCCCGTCTGTTGCTCTTTAAAATAGTTCAGGATTTCATCAGGATCACAACTGAAAGAAAATACTGGTGTTTGTGGGGAGACACTTCTCACAAGCTTCACTGCCTGGTCAGACCCAGGTGAAAGTGCAGGAGGACTGAAAGCTAGTGCTCTATAGACATCGTAGCTGATTTGCAGATAAAATTGGTGCTGGTCAGCTCAAACAATAAAGTTTGAGTGTGTGTTCTACCCCTTTCTTTTTTATCAGTCATCATAATGGTAAATATTTTTGACTGTTCAGTTAATGTGGCATAAGAGCTAGAAGTCTGGCTTGTAAGGTCGTCTTATTGTTTCTTCACTAGACTATTTTTCTAGCTCTGATAGTAGCAATGCAGTATCACCTCCTGCTTTTCATTCTGATTACCTCCGGTAGTGCAGGCTTTAGTGTTTTGATTGGGTTTTTTTTTTTAAAAAAGCATGTTTAAAAAGCTAGGTTTTCCCTTTTGATATAGCCCTCTAAAAATCCTGTACTTTAAAAATGGTAGCTTACTATGTATGCAATTGCCAATTGTCATTACTGAAGATTATTGCTTCTGTAAATAGCATTTTTTTTGCCATTTTATTAAAATATTATTACTGCTCTGAAAACAAAATATTACTGCTTTATTCAATTGAAAAATGACTGGCATAGCACTCCTCTGATCTTTAAAAAGCAATTTTACTTTCATTGCATTTGTGCATTAAATTAAGTGTTCATATCTACAGAATAAACTAACATCTTATAAATATTACTGTGTTTAATTATCAGTTCAGTGTTTGAGTTTTTGCTGTTATGGTTGATGTCCAAGAATGATTAAATATGTAATAGAGAACAAAAGGAACATTGATGTGAACAAAGATACTGTTAGATAAAGGTAAATTTTATCTTCTGCATGTTTTCATTCATTTTAAAGTATTTTAATTACTTTTATATTCAGTGTGATTGGGTAAAATTTCCTTTTTTTTTTTTTTTTAATTCAGTTCCTATTTTAGACTTTTGGAGCATCATCTAGCAGCAGTTTAATCTACAGAAACTTTCAGCTCTAGTCTCAGTTGTGTACTTAAAACAGCTATTCTTCACTGGGGTGGTCCCAAAAGGGAAGTCAGGTAAAACAATGTTTGAAAGAAAAATTCTACTTGGACATCCTGCATTTTAAATCTTACTTGTTCTTGCGTAGTACACTTCACTATATTTAAGCTTCAGGTCCAGGATCATGTTACAGATTTTGCTATATTTTTAAGGTAATCTATGAGAAGGCAACAGAATACACTGGTGAGCATTGTATGAGCTGACTTTATATGTATTTTCATCATGAAACCCCCCCCCCAAACAATGTTTTCAGTAGCGTAGTTGATGAAACAACGTTTCATCATAATACATGATGAACAACAACATCATACATAATACATAAGTTGACTTATGTATTAAAAGACTCTAAAACCACATGCAAGTTTGTATGTCTAGTAGTTTGTGGGTAGGTTTGTGTGTGTGTGTGTGTGTGTGTGTGTGTGCACGTGTGTGTGTATTTTTTTTAAGTATTTTGCCAGGACTTTTGATTAAGCCTTTCCTATAGTATCTTAGATTATCCTAATTTATAGATAATTATACTTACCTAGGGTAGTGTAACTAATATGGCAGTTACAAAAGGGACTGTATTGCATTTAGAAATTTGGACTTGTTCCTTAAGCACCTGGAAGTAAGCACATAAAAATATGGGTGGTAGTAGTGCACTTAGTCACATCCCATGGACAGCTGTAAACATTAATGACAGTTAACCTAAGATGGCTTTAAATGTAAAATGGGATTTCTGACCAGGAGACAGGTGGTAGGCCGTATTCTTTTATAATCGCCCCATAGCAAGCTTTATGAACCATCATCAGGCCAGAGAGAAAGAATAGCTTATCTGGGCATGTACACTTTATTTCTTCATCCTCTTTTTCCTCTTTGCAGTCATGTTATAGAAAAGAGCCAACATTTACCTCAGAATGCTTTAATCCTTGAGTTTATGAGCCTTAAGAACACCACAAGTATAGTTGATGCTGACAGGTCACATCATCCCTTATGAAATGGAGAAAAGGGGTGAGAAAGGAGAAAATTGCAAAGGAAAAAGTTCAGATCCACCTTAGAGTTTGGCACCATGTGTTCTGAAATATTATGATTTAAAGCTATGACACGCAACAGAAGTCTAGAATGGTGCATTTATTATTGCTTACATTCTAGGACCATCATTTCAGTTCAGGGGAAGGGGGGCAAGGAGTTGAGGTCAGCTTGTCTTTTCTGTCCTTGCTGTTTGGCAAATTTTCCTGGAGACTGCAAGGGTGTTAAGTATTAATTTTCACTGGCTGCCTTTCCCATCTTAGATTTGAGGTGCAAGAGTTCAGAGCATTGTATGATAATCAAGTACTACTGCAACAGGAAAATATAAAGAGGAATGCAAAAAAATAGGATAATTTTACAAATTCTGGGTGTAGTAAGATGAAGCAGCCCTGAAACAAGGGATGGAAGTATATGCCCAGCTTATTTCTGGATCTGACAATTAATGGGTTATTTTGCAAATGCGTTATTTTTGTTATTAACTAGTAAACAACAATAAGGTTTAAAATTTGCCTTCATAGATTTTGAATCTAATCAAAAGTTTTAAAAAGAGGTTGTTTATCTGTTGGACAGGAAAGGTATTAAGGAAATAAATGGCATATGTGTTCATGTTTTGCTAGTTTGTTCATTTGGGCCTTGATTCTTACTCTTTAGGACAGACACCCTATGAAGCATCCATATTTATCTCAGTGGACTTATTCCTGACATGTATTCCTACAAAGACTTTTGTTCGTAGAGTATTAGCCAATTAAAATAAATCTAAAACTGAACCTGGAAAGATGTTGATTTCCAATTCAGTAAATCCTAGCAATATTACAATGTTTGTTTTTAATTCTTAAAAAACATATTAAAATTAACTTTTTTCCCCATTTATGTAATGCATATAACTAAACTTCCTACTGTGAGGCAGTTTCATTTATTGTTATTTGTAAACAGCTTAGTAAAGATGCATAGTGGATTGGTGTAGAAACTCCTTGAACAGTTTCTTTTGAAATAACACTACATACGTTAAGCTCAATTACACATCCAAACAGCCACAACACACTTTTGGTAATTTATTCATTGATTTAACATAGTACCCAGAAGAGTCATGCCTGCTGTCAATTTTGTAATATATTATGTTTTAAATATACTCATGCTCACCCATGCACGCCATTAAGGTGTGCATAAACCTGTGTTTTTCTCTCTTGACAGCTATAAATGTTTGTTATTATTACACAAAACATATGCTCATGTTGTTTTTGTCTAAATTATTCTATCTGGGGCTATAAAGTTTTAATGTTATTAGTTGCCCTTAGAATTTTAATGTTTCACTGCTGTAACCTTCTTAGGATTTCTCTGCAATTAAATAGGAACTGTTTCACTACAGCCTGGAAGAACAATATATTTTATACAAATAATAATAATAAAAAAAGATACTTCTTGCTCTGTTTTCTTCCAGTGTAGTAAACTGTGTACTCGACAAGGTTCTATATACAGCAATCCAATCTGTAGTATTTTCTATAACTGAATATAATATTGCACTTTCCTACAGTCTTCTCATTAAGAAAAAAATCTAGTTTAACCCCTTTGAGATAGGCCTTATGTCACAGGCAGTTTGCTTTGAAGGCCTTCTCCCTGTTGTGCTCTGTTGTCCCCTCACTCAGTAAAGTAAGATCCATTACAGAAGAAACCTCAATCAACATAACAGATATACTATGAAAAAAGCTGGGGTTTTAGGAGACAGCATATTAGAGTAGAAAAATAATTTGAAGAAATGTCTCCTGTGTTGTCTTCTAAATAGCAGTAGTGTTGGCAATAGGAAAATATATTACTCTTCCTGCCCCTTTCAATTTTCAAGGCCTTTTTCTAAGGAAAGAGAGCAGATGGGAATTCATCCAAGACATTAAAAGATACTTACTGCTTTTAAATGGGCAAAGGACTCATTTAGGACATTCTTTTCCACCGGATTAAGGCATTATATGGATTTTTTTTTCACATATTTTGTGCCAAAATACCCTCACATAGAATAAGTATAACAGTGTCATGCAGATTTTAAGTATCTGACTTTTATCATCTTATTTCTAAATATAGCACACTGGTATTTCTATGAGATTCATCACTCATATTTGTATTTCAACACTCATATATATTTATATGAGATTCATCACATCACTTTTGTTCCACAATCCGTATAACTCCTATCATGTGTTGAGGAGCAAGAAGGAACAACTGTGATCAGAACATTCAAAATAAACTGATTAGAATATGCTTGCTCTATTAAAATGATTAGACAAGATTTCTTTCAGGAAAAAAAAAAAAGCGGTTTCTAACTAAATTTGTGTAAAATGCTTGCGATACTTCAACATGAGCATTTGAATTGGAAGGTTGCTTCATGAATCTTCTATTAAAAACTTGAAATCAAAACAACTTGCTTAACACCTTTAAGAAATATGTGAGGAAAAGGACATAGTTAATGCCATTAGTAGCTACTAGTGCCTGATGTTTTTGAACACAGCATAAATAAAACTTCAGAAAGCTTTTTGAAAAAAGATATTTTTTAAATTTTACAGAGAAAGAAACTGAGGCAGATGGGTGAAGAGCCTTCCCCACAGTTATAGGCAGAGTCATTAGGCCAGCTGGAATTAAAATTCAGGAGTTTTGTCTTCCAGGCTCGTGTTGAACTCACTGAACCAGTAATTCTCACACTTCTACAGCAACAAAGATCTTTCAACATTTAGTGTTTCCAGGACTTTGCCAAAAGATTTCCTTCTTTATGAAAATGAATTCTATCCACCCAAATTTAATTTGTCTCCTCTATTGTCCTTGCTTTTTTTATTTGTTCTTTCATTCACTTTTTCCTTTCACCTCCTTTTTGCTCCAGAATCTTTCTTTTTCTTAACTCATTTTTATTTTTCCTCCTTTTGTCCACATGCTGTTAGAGAATTCTGTCTTTTCATCCCCAACAATATTTCCCCTTTTTTTTTCCCCCCCTCATTTTCTCTAGGTATCTCAAACCTGCCCTTGGAACTGCTGTGTCTTACAGGGCCACAGTTGCTGCTCACAAACAGTGTTTCATAGCATCCTAATTTTCAAGATTTTAATTATATCTGAAGCTTTGCCAATTACACGGTGAACTTCTGCATTGGAAAGAATAAGACCACAACCTTTATCCTCAGAACTGAAAAGCCTACAATAGAAAAAAATGTACAATTTGTTGAAGAATAGAGATAACAGGGAAAAAGCAGTGTGTCAAGGTACTTGGTTAAACAATAATCTCTTACAGAGCACTCATTACTGCTAAATAATTGACTGTGTTGGGAGAAAGGTTTCTATGTGGGGAGAGGTTCAAGAAGGTCAGTTATTTAGTGGTAATGACCGTAGCGGTCATTAGAGGGTATTAATGCTATTAAGAACAGAACTTTAACTTTTTATTGAAGTTTTTATTTAAATTATATTAACTTTGATTCAACTTTTAATTGAGGTGCAACCATCCAAATTCTATAGTCAGGAACCAAGAAGTAATGATCATAAAATTACATGTTCTTCTGATAGGCTGATGGGTCTTTAATATATTATAATTTTAAGAGTCTCTACAGAGCAGTTATTAGTATAAAACTATTCAGAGGTATTCTATTAGAATTAGGGTTGGGTGAGTGATTCAGGAACAAGTCCCAGCTTGACCTATAGCAATGCAGACAGTATATTTCTGAGCCAACAAGAACTTGTTTTTATAAATGCAGTTGCATGTGATCTCAAAACTTTGACTTGCTAAGTTAAAGGAAAAATCCTGTGATGCCTAAATTGATCTTTCTTGTAAACCTGATGCATGGTGGCAGCAGCACTGAATTTATTCTGAATTGAATTGAATCACTGTGATACTGTGAATTTTTAGTTCTATACCAAGTTCAGTGTTTTTTTTATAGAGAAGTTCATGCTGAAAGTAAGTAGGGACAGTGTTACTGTCTCTCTTCCAGCTGCTACATGGACCATAGCCAGGGTGTGGCTGGGGCTCCCAGCAGCCTAGCATGTGAGTTACTAGGTGGAAGGATGGAGATAATCCATCAGTAGCCCTCCTGCCCCATCTTTCTACATTGTCTTTTTCTCTAGCGCACTTCAGAAATAGGCTGCTGAGTAAGTCTAAAGTGCTGAAGGGATAAAGAGGTACGAGACTGTAAAGTGAGCTCTCAGGGGACCAGAGGAATATCACATGTCATGCCACCTTCTAGTTTTCTTGTGACAGAATTTTTTTTGTCCTTGCTTTTCTACCCTGAGGACATAGTAACATGCTTTAAAATAACAGCAGCAAACCCAACATGCTGGTGGTACAAAATGCTAAACACTATTTCATTCACACAGAGAAATGATGAGCAAAGAATGGCTCTTATGTGATAGGAGTTAATCATATTGCCAAGTGCATGTCTGGGCAGGTGCTAAGAGACTTTGGTAAGAAAGAAACAGCACAGCATACAGAGGATTGCAAGCTGAACAGAATCCTCCATGCTGTCATGGCAACTTTTCAAGGTACAATTTGAGAGCCAAAAGCTATACTGTTTATGAAAAACAGCGACATTAAAAGAGATCTAGCAGTCTTACGAAAGTTACAAGTGGAAAAGAATCTTGAGGTTATTTGTAACTAAGGAGAACATTGTGTCTGAAAGATGTTTGCCGATTTTATATTAATGTATCAAATAAAAACAATAAGGTTAAATAGTAGTTATTTACTTATCTGACTGGCCTTTCTTTGCAGTGAGGAAAACCTGGCTGCTCATACTATTAGTGCCAATTGACCTTACTACATAAAAAGTATTCTGGGTTTTGGAACTGTTCTGGGTGTTTCCAGAACTTCTAAAGATGGTGTTCAATTTGCAGTTCTGTTGTTCATTATGCATTTCTGTAGTGTTATTTTATGGAATGATACACTGTTCTATGGGAGTATCTTCTCCTTCTAAAATCCTTGGAAATTTTGTGTTTTCTCAGAATTATAGACTTGGGGAATATTTTGTATTAAATTGGTATGCTGCCTTATTTATTTTTCAGGGAAATTTGTTGTATGAATTGAGAAAGGATTTTCTCCTGTGGGGAAAAAAACTCCACAAACCAACAAAAAATATAAACTGCTTTACATTTCTGGTAGGAAGCCAAGTTTTTATCATTTAGACATGTCACATCATTATGAAACCATCATGCATCATAACACAACATAACAATGTGATTTGCTGAGATGTTGACTCTGCTTGAAAAATTGTAAAGTGGTGTGTGCGTATTTCCAGGCAAAGAACTACTTGAGTATTTTTGAGCATTTTCCTAGGGTTGCCTGGTGTGGTGATCTAATTTATTAGCCTTGTTATGGGGAGAAGATAGGTTCTAATAAGTGATGCGCAAGTCTTTGTATTTCTACTTCATAGCTACGTGACCTTTTCATAAAATACTAGAACAAAATACCAAAAGAAATTCCAGGAGGTCATTTAGTCTTTTGCTACACCCAATGCACAAAAAGTTAAAAATCACATCTGAACTGTTTCTGCTGTCTTTTTTCTTAAAAACATCCAGTGGTGGGTATTCTGTGACATCCAAAACAACTCCAGTTCTTAGCAAACTTGAAAGCTTTTTCCTACTGTTTTGCCTAAGTTTACCTCACAGGAGTTTATGCACAGTTGCTCTTGTTCTATCCCCAGAAGACACACAGAATTGTTACTTTATTCTCTGTGGCAAGCTTTAACATATTTGAAGATCACCATCAATTTGCTATTCTGTTTCACATTGCAGGGGCTTGTTCTGTCAAATTGTAAACCAACTGTAAAACTAAAAATAAAGTCAAGATACATGAATTCCTCAGTAAACACAAACAAACAAAAGAAGTGGCATTCTCTTCTATGTGCCCTTTGGGATTCAAACATTACCCCAGTATTCTGCAGTGTGGCAGAGAGCCTTCACTGTATCGAGTCCCAGGAGGACACTTCCATCTCCCCTGGTCACTTGGTGCCAGCTTTGTACATAGCTGGTTTCTCACAGTAAGATCAGTTCCATAATCCCTTAAATACAGCGGAATATGAGCTTGGAAGCTGAGGCACTGCAAGAGTGTCTAAAGGAAGATGACATTTGGTTATCTTCCACCCTTTATGTCAGGAGTCTTTTGTTATTAAACTACTTACCTGATATGATATTTAAACTAGATTAAAGTAAAAATGTAATAACAAATGTTCAAGAGAGATGAAATAGTTAAGATATGTAGAGAGCGCATAATTGAAGTGATAAATTATGCCCCTAATCTTTAAACTGACATCAAAAATTCTCTCTGTCATTTAGCTGTGTCACTACTTGCCTCCTGTCAAGGTGGAACATAGGGCCTTGTGTATGCTCTGCATCTTCCATTCAGATCTTCTAGAGGATCTAGGCTGCTTTAATCATAGAATCATAGAATACTTAGGGTTGGAAAGGACCTTAGGATCATCTAGTTCCATCCCCCCCTGCCATGGGCAGGGACACCTCCCAGTGAACCATGTCACCCAAGGCTTTGTCCAACCCAGCCTTGAACACTGCCAGGGATGGAGCATTCACAACTTCCTCGGGCAACCCATTCCAGTGCCTCACCGCCCTCACAGTAAAGAATTTCTTCCTTATATTCAATCTAAACTTCCCCTGTTTAAGTTTTAACCCATTACCCCTTGTCCTATCACTACAGTCCTTAATGAAGAGTGCATCACCAGCATTCTTATAGTCCCCCTTCAGATACTGGAAGGCTGCTATGAGGTCTCCACGCAGCCTTCTCTTCTCCAGGCTGAGCAGTCCCAACTTTCTCAGCCCGTCTTCATATGGGAGGTGCTCCAGTCCCCTGATCATCCTCTTGGCCCTCCTCTGGACTTGTTCCAACAGATCCATGTCCTTTTTATGTTGAGGACACCAGAACTGTACACAATACTCCAAGTGAGGTCTCACAAGAGGAGAGTAGAGGGGCAGGATCACCTCCTTCGACCTGCTGGTCATGCTCCTTTTGATGCAGCCCAGGATACGGTTGGCTTTCTGGGCTGCAAGCACACACTGCCGGCTCATGTTCATTTTATCATTGACCAACACCCCCAAGTCCTTCTCCACAGGACTGCTCTGAATCTCTTCTCTGCCCAACCTGTGGCTGTGCCTGGGATTGCTCCGACCCAGGTGTAGGACCTTGCACTTGTCACGGTTAAACTTCATGAGGTTGGCATCAGCCCACCTCAGAAGCGTGTCAAGGTTCCTCTGGATGGCACTGCTGAGATCAGAGGTGCTATGTACCACCTGTCATGAATGGGTGTTCTTGTGTTTTAAAGGTGGTAAACAATGGGGAACAAGAATGACGCACCACATGTTGATATTTAATGATATGAATGATACTGAAGATGCATATGGAGAAGTTACACTTATGAAACTATGAGCAGGGGTGAACAGGCTGGGCAGACCTAAAACTTATTTCGTTTGCTTTTGGTCAAGCTAATGATGAGTTCAGAGCTCCCCTGGAAAAGCTCAGCTGTTCCCAGGAACTTTTCCCGAAGGACAGGTAGACATAGAGCCTGCATATGCAGTCTGAAATGAGTATTAGAGTGGTAATACGTAGGCATATGGTTCATTCCCTGTTTCTAAAGGAGTGCATTCTCTTTAAAGTGTGCAATC
The DNA here is from genome assembly GCF_033783945.1 of Neopsephotus bourkii. Lineage (NCBI taxonomy): Eukaryota > Metazoa > Chordata > Aves > Psittaciformes > Psittacidae > Neopsephotus > Neopsephotus bourkii. The sequence goes on along the minus strand of NW_026901866.1, from coordinate 1,380,858 downwards.
CAAACTGAAATACGGCTGGTTTTCAGGCTGTCCAGTTTATTTTGGGGAATTTGTGCATGATAGCTTAAGTGGAGTTCCTTTCTTATGAGTGTACTAATATTATTATCCCCAAAAGAATAGGAAAAAACCCTTTAAAAATCATTGACTATATGAATAAACATGAATCATCTTTCGACAACTCTCATATAAATTGCACCATTAGGCTCACGTGTGCTATGTGAGCAACATTGTGTCAGGAAAGTCAAATGACCATGTGTATTGATTTTTAACTGTAATTGAAATAGCTTAGTGTCGCATGGTATCTGGTTCCAATTTGTGACTTTGATTTGTAGGGATTGTGAACTAATCTTGCCATCACATGTTACATTTGTAAAGTAAAGTTTTAAATTGTGCTGATCAGACGTATGTAGAAAATTACAGCTGCACTGCAGGCTTGCACCTGTGCCTGGATTTCATCTTTTCTAGTCTCTACTCAGGGCATATGTCTAAGCTATGAGAAAATTTATGGCGTGGGAAACCTGTATTTAGTAGTATGTGTACCAGAAACAAGTGGATAGGAAGTAAGATGTGGTTTTGTTTTATAGTTAAGGAATCATAGGCAGAGATGGAAGCATTATTAAGAAGTTCATATAGTAGGTATGGCAAAACCAGAATCCATATGTCTCTGCTCTCAGTACCTCTCTATATAGACTCTGTAAGTCCAGCCTGCTTCACTTATTGGTCCATAGGTTACTACTTAAACATGGCAGAACATAATGCAATAATGTCTTCAGTTAGGGAGCAGTGGAAGAGTTTCCACACAGAGTGGTCAACAGTGGTACTATTTCCTTTGCATCTAAAAGCTTGCCTCCATGGTGAGCATCTAGGCAATCTTACTAAATCAATGAAGTTATTGTCAAAACTTAGAGCGTTAAACTCCCATATGGATGTTCTTACTCAGAAGTCACTATAGTTTGCTCTAGCTCCTTTGAGAAGGTTTAAGCTAAAGCAAATTAAGGCCACTGTAGTCCTAAATGAGTGTATGCATGGGTATTAATGCACTTTAACTTATGCAGATTAGTTTTGAAGCATTAGTTAATTAATCTTAGAAGTTTTGTCCTCATGCTAACAAGTGCGCAGAGAGCTTCCACAGGTGATTCCAAAAGCTCTAGTGAGCTAGGGTTTTTTGCATCTCTTTTCATATGAAATTTTCTGAAGGACCACATTCTTACATTTTTTAAATTCAGCATTCAACCAAATAATTTCTAAACATGTGCAGTTTTATTAATTTGCTCATTTAAACTTCAAAAACACCATCTCAAATAGATGATGTACGTTGACATCATAATGGTGTCAGAATTGCAATCATCTTTAAAAAGGGAAATATCACATAAAAATAAACAGGGTTAGGTATGTATTTTCCACACTATATTATGATTTCAAATAAGTATAAGAGCTATTAAAATTGTATTTGCCAAGTTAGGCTGTATCATTGAAAAGTAGAGCATGTGGAAATATGTATGTGGAAATATCCCTCAAATTTGTTAGTTTCTCCTGGCAATGCTGTTGAATTCAATTAAAATACTTATTTTCCAGAACATTTTTATCAACTTCTGAAACAGACTGTTTAAAAGATAGTGCACAAGACATATCTTGTATTTAGAACAAATAAGGAATAGTACTAGTAGGTAGTATTGTTATTTTCCAAACTAAAAATAATTCCTCTAAACCTGTTCAGAGTTGGGTGTTGAAAAATAGCCAAATGGAGATTACTTTGAATGGAGGCACTTCAAGAAGAAAAAGACGACAGAAGTTACTGGTCTGACTTCATTAAATTGCCACTATTTTATTAAATGTTCATCTTGATTGCAGCTATTTGAATAGGAAACTGTCTAGCTATAAATAGGGGACATGGCAAATTCTCTTGTATTTTTTCCTTATTGCCTAACCTTACATTGTGTAATTAATAAAAGTAACCCTCAGATAAAACTGCCTGAACAGATATGCTTGTTTTATCCCATCCCAGGCCAAGACATATCCAAAATCATACTTCAAAAAATCTATGTTACTAAGCTGATACTCATTTATTCCCTTGTATACTTTGTTGCTCAGATTGTGGATCATGCAAAAAAATAAAAACAATGAAACAAAACCCCAAAACAAAACCAAGATAAAGTCTGAAAGGGAAAAAGATAATTCTTTATTCATCATGCATGCTGAGTTGTCAGTTCATTAAAGTATACCTATAATTAAAAACTTAAGTTAATTAAGTTTTTAGTTTTTTAAATTCTTGTTATCATAAAAGCGAAAAAAGAACAGTCTGGAGGGAACTTAATATCTCATAACTATTGCTGCTTGAAAAACATCCCATCTTCTTGTCTCTCCATGAAATACTCTCACTGAAAAAAAAAAAAAAGCAGTTTTTCAAGATGAAAACTAAGATGTTGCAGGCTGCAATTTATACGAAAAAAAAGAGTGTTATAAAATTCATTGTAAAGTATTTTTTGTAAAACAAAAAAAATTGTTAAGAAATATAAACAGGAAAATTAGTACTTAGTATGATATCTTGCTTTGCAGGTTTGCCTTCTGTATACTTTTGTGTCCTAACTGATTTCTTCCAGTTCTAACTGATTGCTTTCTGCAAAGGAATAAATCAATTACTGCTAGTGACCATAGTTTGACATACGGAAAAATGAATCTTTTCATCTCTAGGATTTAGTCTCAATGATGAACGCAATATATTTGATTCTTTGAAGGTCTTTCAAAATATATTGTGAACACTTTGAAAAAATGGTAGTGCTGGGAAATTGTCAACATGGTTTACTCAGCACAGTAAAATTTTGCATTTAATTCGTTTTCAGATCTAAGTCTTATTGGCTTTTGCAATAACTGCTATTGGCAGGTTTGTATTTATCACTAGTAGCAAATTTTGTTGTCTTTTTGCAGTAAGTTTCTGCATCTGAAGTCTTACAAAAAAAAAATGTTTTTAATGAATCTGTGAGCTCAGAGAAACTCATTAGGAAGGGACTCATGCCAGGCTGGGTTCTGCAGATTATGCAGGAAAGACAGTGTTGAAAAAAAGTCTTAGTTTTACCAGATCTTATTTGGGTATTTTGTATCAATATTCAGATTGTGATAAATCAGGAAAGACACCTAATTTTAAGTTCATTTTCACTTTGGATTTTGTATCTGAATGTAATCTTTACTTTTTTTTCATGTGTAAGCTGTTCTTGTCTTTCTGGTTTCCAAAAACAAAAGAAAAAAATTCTATTACACATTGCAGAGTTTAAGTGTTCTCAAATTATTTCAAAACAAAATAGAGATAGCTGGAGAAGTTTGTTCTATTGGGTCATTTTGTTGTCTTCTTTTAAGTATAACTCATAGCTTTTCTAAACACAGGTCATTCACCAGAAAAAGTGAAAGTAAAATTTAAAGTGAACTGTTGGATATGTGTCCTTTTTTCTTTTCTTCCCCCCCCCCTTCAGTTTCTAAAATGAATCTTCAATTTTTCCTAGAAATTGTTAGTACAGACACTGAAAACATGGTTAAAAGAAAACAACAGTACTCCTCACCCCCTTTTAGTTGTGTTTTTGGAATAGGTTGAGGAATCAAATTTCTCAAACAAGAGAACCAGTCATTTTTCCAAGTACCAATGAGCAGCATTTCCACAATGATGGCTTCAGCTGATCTGTATGAGTCTCCCCAAAGTGCTGTTCTGCTGAATTCTTATAATTAGCTGTTCCACAGTCTTATGTAGTCAGGACAGCATGTGAAGGATCCATTGCTACCAATGATTAACAATTAGTTACTAAACATCAATTTATTATCTTAATTACATACAAAGGAATGTCCTGCATAAGTATTTCTACATCTGCAGGGACAATTTGTACTATTTAAAAGTACATTATCCATGTCCAGTTTGATCAGTTCTGCAGCAGGCACTACGTAGGAGATCTCTAGTCTGCCAGGTTGCCTACCCAGGATGTTAATCAGTACATTGAAGCATACAAGTAGTTTCGTGTCTATCAGTTGGTCTAGGCACAGCAGGAGCTGCCTGCAGGAATCTCCAGGACTGAGCATCCCACCTGGAGAGCTCCTGAAACAATTAGTGAGGCACTTTGTTGTGAAGGTGCAAGGTAGTCAGGCAGTTGCCTCTTATATTGGTCCGTTGTCTCCAATCAGCCCATTACCTCTGTTCAGAGACTAGCAAAGAGGTCCTGGGCCATCCAGGGAATTAATGACCAAGTGCACTGAATGGGCACGCAGGCACAGGATACACTTGACTTCCAGCTGAACCACAAATACAGTTTTAGCACAAACCTGAATTACATCTTCATATTACACCTAAAACTTGAATTCCATCACCCCTGCCACAAATCTCTGTGAGAGAGTCGAAGGTAAGAAGAAATGGAATATCTCTTGCAAAGCCTTGTAATGATGAAAAAAAAAGAATTACAAAGGTCTTAGTGTGTAAGATACAAAATTTTCTGTTTTGGCATATTAAAATATAAGCATGAAAGAGTGAGGATTTGTATTTGTGTATTTCATTGTCTTTTTCTATTTGTGTATCTGTCACTCCAAAATCTGTACTGAGTGAACAATAGAGATTAATTAAAATCAGAGTAACTTCAGAAAGCAATTCCTATAATAGAGCTGTATTAGTAAATTAGTTGTGACTAATAGTCTTTTGTATATGGATTAGAGAAATGAATTAAAATGTAATCTGAAATAACATTGATAGAAATTATGTCTGATAAATCCAAGGTAACTTCTATCCTTGACTGGAAATAGAACACCATTATGCCATTGTGTGCTCCTGCAGCAACAGAGTACAAAAAGTAGTTGTGCTCTAGGCTTTCCATTTTCAAATGAATTCATTAGCAAGAATAATCAAAAGCACAAATAATGCCAACTTATTATTTAGCTGGGCCTGTTATAGGATTCTACTCACCTAATGCCCCCTGCTTGTGTATTTCTACCAAGGCATGAATTATACTATTTTAAGTTTATACTTGTATGCACGTATTTTCTATATATAACACAATTTTTTATCAGTATCTAAGGAGTTGGTATCACTTAATTTATTACTGTAACAGTTTACTACTACTCATCTAGTCAGAAGTTTGTGTACCAAGTAATTTATTAAAAAGTTATGTTTTTTCAGGTTTCAGATACACCCAGAGGCAGATGAGGTGTCCCTCTCAAAAAGTTACAAGTGTAGGCTATTACCCACAGGATATTTTTCCAGATTAGCTGCCACATGAGAACTAATTCATGACATAGTTTTATAAACATTTTGTCAGAATATAATAATCTAAGGCAATATTAATACATACCTCAAGCTGATACATTCCAGAAATTCTTCTAAATTAAGGTACATTTCTATACACGCAAACATGACTAATAAAAGTATTCAGAACTCATAGGTCAAGTTTCTGAAAGACCTGTCACAAATTAGCATTGCTTTGGAATTCTCAAATTTCATTTCCAAGCTTTCATAGCCTATTTTGAAACAGCATAGTGAAAGTAGTAAGGTAAAAGCAGCTCGTATCATTAATTCACTATTTGAACACCAACACCAGAGTTTATTTTGGGGCACATACAAAGTTTAGCAAGGCTTCATTGTTTCCATAGAAAGCTTTCTTTTTTTTTTTTTCTTACACTGGGCACTTTTCAAGTCCCCAAAGCATCATGTATTTAGACATTGGAAGACAGGGTGATTTTTTGAAAGAAATAGGTTTAAAGGGAGATTTGTATGAGGATTCAGTAATTGCTTGACACATAGGATTTGGGAAGCTGATGAAAGTGTTAAGAAGTAATATGAAGACAGTATAAAGCTGGGAGTGGGACTAGATAGAAGATAAAACTCACTGCTATGCAAAAGGCCAACACAAAATCTATACATCACTTAGATCTCACTTAATCCCTCAACATAGGGTTTTATATAGCTATGAGCTGTTTGAAGGAGTTATGGTGGAGCTTAAGTTGGACTCATGAAGAACACTGATCTTGTGCCAACTCATTGCAAAATGAGGACTTGCCATATGGAGGAGGATTGTGGTGAGTCTTAGGAGTCATATGGAATATATAAAGGAAATGAGAGTACAGGTATAGAAGAGGTCAAATGATGAAGACTTTGAAAGTATAATAGGATGAAAGGAAAAATTATTAGGAGGTATAAAGAAAATAATATTTCCAGATGTACGTCCTTTAAGTAAATGGCAAGTTATGACTCTTCTCAGACTAAGATAAAAATGAAATTAAAAGAAAAAGAAAAATAAGGTCTCTAACACCTATCTTGTTTATACTAATCAGGGTTAGCTTTATCCTAATCAACAATCTTAGATTCAATCTGAATAATATTTCATTAGCTTTTCAGATCTACCTTTCCTGTCTAGGTCTAATTATATCTAATGGAATGTAGCTCAACTCACTATATTAAATCATTAAAAAATCCCTCATCATTTAAAATGATTACAGAGCCTTGGGAAAGAATAGTCCCTCCTTCTCCTAAGACCTAAAGGGCTTGCCCTGGATACTTGTCATCATTTTTCTCCAGCCTGTTGTATGCTTGAAAAGAAACTTAATATACCCATTTTCATTTGTAACCATCTATAAACAGCTACATAAGCACAAACATAAACATCTGTTCTAATCAATTCTCAGAGAAGGTTACTTATTCATAGAAGTCTGCATTCTCTTAGAGGGACATATTCTTACAATTATAATAGTTTTGTATTATGATTCTTTGTTCAGTGTCTGGCATATTCTATTACTGATAAAAGGGTTAAAGCATGTATTGAAATGTATTTGAAGGGGCTATGTGTGGAAGTGCCAGAATAGTCAGTATCATTCACGTCTCAAATATTAGAAATACAGATGTGTATCATTTCAAGGACGTTTGCCAGAGCAAGCCATATTAAAAAAAATAAGCTCAAAGAAGAAATTCAAGTTCTTTTAGAAATAATTAGTCCCAAACAGATTAGATTCTTAACAGTGGTAAGAAGCCTTTACTGGAGAATCCACAGAGGAACATAGTGTGTTCAGGGATTGCTTAGATCCTGGATTTTTAGAGGAGCAGTGGGGGCAAAAGTTTGTGAATGGTGTGAGGTGCTTGAACATAAGATAGACTTGAGAAAATGTTATGTCTGTATTTAATATTTTCACATTTTGAGTAGCTATAAGATGTCTCAGTTTTTAGGGGCTAAAAATATACTTCAAGAATTCCCAGGAATTTAAGGAATTCTGGGAAATAGCTATAGTAATGATATTTCAGGTTTTATCACTGCTTATTTATCTTGCTGGAAACTATAGCTCTGTATATGTGTGACTCTGGTATCATGAGTCTGAAAGAATAAAGCAGTAAACCATATTGATTCTGTGTTTTATGTAGTTAAGTTGGAGACCAGATGCAAATATCTTAAGAAGGAAGGGAAAGACCCTACTGTGAAATTCTGTGGAATCTTGACTTGACTTTAGATATTAGATCTACTTATGTGAAGAGGATCAGCAGTTATGTTAAGGTATTTATGCTGAAAAATGCGTTTCTGGCTCTCCGATCATTGGAGAATCCACCTCTATCATTAAGAAAAAAAAAGTGGTTAACATTAGATTTCTTGAAATGTACTGTCATTTGTAGAGAAAAGCAAGAGATGATTAATGTAGTCTTTTTGTTTGAGGGAAACTATTCCACAAGATAAAAGGCTGTTAAGCTAATTAACTAGGTATCAGTATTCTTTTATTTGCTTTTTTCACGTTTGCAAAATAACTTTATTGCTATTTTGTTCTTGTTGCTGTACTTGGCTATATACTTGTGATAAGAGTAATAATTAACATGAAAAATTATACAGCAGTGGCTGGGTCTATATTTCGTAAATTTAGCATTGCCCTGTTTGGAATATCATAGTTATTTCTGACTTGTATTCAGTAATGGGCTTGCAGTCCGGAGCATTGTGTTTGAACAGTTTTGTCAAACCAGTTTTATCTTTAAAAGATTTTTATCTTCATTGGTGGAAAAGTTCTGTTTCTGTTTAAAATGTTAATGCAATTTCTTGCCTTCCTATTTCATACAATAGTAGATTTTTATTTTTGTTCACTGATGGTTCCTTGGTAACAGTTTATTTTTCTCATAGTTTGTAGATTTTATTTAATCAAACAGAAATAAGTAAACTTTGAAATTAAATATTTTCTTTTTAAGTGGATTGTCCAAATAGCAGCAATTGGAACAACATGCAGGTATAAAATCATGGAGGATACTGTTATACTACGTAAAACCTATGTCCTGGCTACACATACAAGTGAATTGTTAAAAAAACTTTAAATGAGCCCAAATAAATTTATCCACATAACAATATATTCTTACTATGATTCAGAAAGATTTATTTTCATTACTTTCCTATATAAGGATGTTATATTTTAGAACAACTGCCAATACTTGTATAAACGAAGCCATAAGAGTGTACTAATAGAGTATATCTGTATGTACATTTCCATGGGCAAATGTTAGTACAATACATTGGCAAAATGTTCGCACTATAGAAATCTCAGCTTATGTTGGCAGCCTTCATTATTTTATTTTTTTTTAAACAACCACAGCCTGGTGCAGAATTTCTGTACATACAAAATTGCCAATACAGTTAATATTTACATATATAACATGCATAGCAATATGTAAAGAAAGCAAGGAGAAAAAGTAGAGAGAAATAACATCCTTTTACTCTTAGAAAGGAAGAATTCTGAGCTTTTCTTTCTGTTCACAATATGTTTATATATTTTATCCAGTAATTGTTTACTGAAAAATTAGTATCAGTCTATAGTTAGGGGCAGGATTAGGGCCAGGAATACAGGCTCTCCTTTCCTCTCTTTTAATTTACTCAGAAGATTGTCCTTCTGACTGGGTGATAGGCAGGATCCTTCTTGCTTCTTCCCTGGCAGGAGGAATCTTGCATTTCTGACTCTCATTGCCAAGCTTCAGCAGGAAGAGCAGACAATACCTTGCATGCAGTCTAGCTGTCTGAGCAGTTACTATGAGAAATCAAATCTCTATTTTCAACACCCCAAGAGAATGCTCTAATTAGCAAGCTATCAAGAAACAGATTAATCATAGCAGCTCAAGTCCCCAGATTTTTTTAAGAAAACTGTGATCTACCTTTCCTTTAGAACTAACCTATAGGGATAGCTTATGAGCATTTTGTACTTTCAGGAGACATTTTATGGTCTGAATTCCAGGTTTCCATGATATCTGTTTTACAGTTATAGCTGACAGTGTGAAATTCGGCTTTTCTTCATCATTTCCTATTGGTTCCTTATACAACATTCTTCTCAGTTCAGTGAGCAGAGTGTCAGAAATCCAAGTCTTACTACACAGCTATCTCCATGCGTGTAAAAAGAAGTTGGCTACTTTGCCTGGACTGTGAGTTCTGTTTTTAAATTCCCTCCCATGTGTATGTCTTGATCTGGATCCCACATATCTCTCTAATTTTATAAACCTTGTAGGTACACACCATTCAGCATGTGAAAAAATCATGGCAAATTGAGGATTTTAGTTACAACTTTCATATTGAAAAAAATATAGATTAAGCAGCAGGAAGCCCAGTATTAAAAAGCTGAATTGAATAGGTGTAAGTCAACAGAGAATTATGCATAGAATTTTTCCTGACCTTGGAAAGGTTACTTAAGTAAAAATATTCCAACCCAAGTGTTTAAGACTACCTATTTAAATCAACACTTCGATGTCTGAGTATCTTAGGTTTTCTTGGCAACAGCTGGGGCTGTGAGGCACCATTTCTGACAAGCAGACTGTATTGTAATGTTCAGGTATATAATTGTATGCATGAATGTTTTTTGCCTTATTACCTGATATCAGATTGTCCCCTCAAAGAAAGATTTCTGCTTTGAGGTTTTCCCGACCATTTCAGCACTTGTTGGTCAGAAAGTTCCTTTCACATCATTAAAGAGCAAAATCTGTTAAAGAAGATGAATCTTAAGGATTCAAACAATACACAGGAACAACTGTATTGGCTATGTATGGGCATATTGTCTACAGCCTTCTTAACCGTTAGCATGGGCTTTTCCTGTCAGCCACTGTAAGAATAACACATGGCTATTCAAAGTAATTCACCCTTAAAGTTTATCCATTTTTTGGTAGGTAGTCCTGGGTGCTATGGTAAGAAAATGCTCCTGGAGGTAGCCTTTCATATCCTAATTTGTAGCTGATAATTTTAAATGTCACTCCTGTTGCCTCACCAAGTTGAAAAATTCAGTACATATAAACCACAGTGCCTGCTTTCAAGGTAATGTTCATTGCATATCCATACCTTTTCCTGATCACAAGTAGGAATTACTTGTTTTCAGCTACATGCCATCAGGCCATTTAGAAAGAGAGAATATCCTTCCTACAATCGTCTGGTCCTCAGGAGATTAGTAGTTCAATATTGTATTCTTTTTTCCTGTAGGAATATTCAAATGTGTACTAAGCAAGATGCTGATCTTCACTTCTTTTTTAATATACTTTTCACATCCTCCTCAGAATTCCATTTTCCCTGATTTACTTAATTTTACCTTCACTCTCCTCTTTCTCATAATCTTATGATGACATTTTCTTTGACAAGGGGCTGGATACTGCTTCACTTGGAGACCAGCAGAGAATGTCTAATGACAGAAAAGGTTTTCTGAGAGTTCTTAAAAGGCTGCCAGCACTGAAGGGATGGTTAGCATAAGCACCACTGGATTCAGCTGTCACAAAAAAAACATCTCTGTTAAAGATTCATTTTTTTGTGGTGACTACTGAAGCTAAATCCATTGTTGCTATGTTGATCATAAAATGTTCATGGGCACATTACTTCTGTTTACATGGTTCCTCTATAAAAGAAGAATACATGCTTTCCTAAAAGGTCTTCCTTCTTTCTAAAGGTCAAAAGGAGTTACTACCATTCTGGCACTCTGTACTGAAAAGATAGATAAGAAAATGCTGTCAGTTTTATGCATAAGTTTGTACACATTTTAAAGAGTGCTAGTGGCTAAAGCTTATTTGCAGCAAGAGCCACAGCCATGTAAATGCTGAAAAAGTATCCTTCATAAAAATCACAGAAGGCAATCAAGAATATTGTTTATTTACACTTCTGCAACAGTGCAAATGCCAAACAGCCAGTCTGAATCCAGGCAGCCCTACATTCTGGAACGAGCTCTGTTTGCCAGTTCAGTCTTTCCATATTTCTATAGAAGACTGCAGGAGATCTCAGCGTTTAACTATCATTATTTTTTTCTTTTCTCTTCTCTTTAAATAGATATTTTTTAAATTATGTTTCTCCTTAGTTTTGATCTTGTGATTCCCAAATTGTGATGGAATGGCATCATCCTATGTATTTGACATCACAGTAGTTTTTTGGAAGATGAATTGTCTTGCAACAATAAGATATAATGTAACAGAAGAATCTGGTAGGCATAGTAGATTCCTTAAAAGGATAGTTACTTCTGTCATGTTTACAGGTATATATTGTAATTCGCAAGCATAAAAGAGGAATTCAGATAGTCACAGAACATATTATTTTCATACTTCAAAAAACTACCAGAGTGTCACAGTCACTTTAAAGGGTCATTTGTTGAGACACTTTGGTGTGCAAACTTCTCAGGGGTGTTCAAACTTCTAGAGGCATTCTTACAAGTACCTATACAAATTAGGCATTAATGTCCCCCCAGAAAGTAATGGGAATTTAGATTCATGCATATATACTTTTGAATTGAGCTACCTGGTTGTATCCCTGAGCCCTATAAATACTTTTGAAAATTGGTCATTTTGAGCCTTCTCTGTATTTGTTTGGTAAAATTTTCATCTTACAACTGAGAAGATATCTACTGATTTCAGTGGAGCTTTCTACACTGGTATCCATAAGGGTCAACCATTTTAAAAGGTATTAAATCAACATGGAGGAATAACAAATAAATGATGAGAATTATGTTCTTATCTGGTTTATAAAAGTTAGTATAGGTATAATTAGTAAAAAGAAATCTTTTTTCAGTGTAGAGAGCTCATCAGAATAGATGTAGAAACACCTAGGGAAACCTAACTGGGCAAAGAGATTTTATTCATCCCCCGCCAATGAACAGGTAACTTTAGCTGACACATTTTCTCCTAACTCTTGCATAAATGCTCAGAAAAAGACTGCAGTATGAATTCAGTGAAATGCTGAACCATGCACTAAAACTTAAGCATGTATGTTGCCTCATTGACCTTGCTGAAGCTGCTCATAAGTCTAAAGTTCCTTTCTCTGTTGGGGCCAGCAAACACTACAGTTGAAGGGCAGATTAAAGATAAAGGTTTCGGGAAGTGCAGTCTTCAGTTCTGGGGGTAGTGAAGATAACTATATTTATTAATGGTGGTTAAGCTCCTGGATGTTCCAGTTTCTCCAAGCTTCTTTTTTTCTCAGAACAAGAAATATTTAAGTCCCAGTAGGATAGCCGAAAGTGTACATATGTCCAGTGTTTCAATATTTTTTTTTCTTTAAAAACTTTGCTTGGAATATTAAAAAAAAAAGAAAAAGAAAAAGGAAAAGAAAAAAAAATGTTAATGTACCACCAAAATTATAAATAGAATAAATTATGAGATATAACTGTTGTAAGCATTAAGTCCTCTTTGATATTATGCTCACATCTGTGTCTGATCATGAAACTGTTAAAATTAAATACAATTATCTGTAAGACAGCTAGGTTACTTTGTAAGATTTAACCTCATTAGTATATGCTTTTTGAATTGTCTGTCTCTACATCTGCATTATGGACTGTCTGTAAATTCCTTGTGAGCGTGTGGTTTAGCAAGGACTATGAATTATTGAGGTATTCTTGTTTGTAAAAAAAGCCAAACAGAAACAGATGTATCACAACATTTTCCAGTGTTCTTTTGGATGATGAAGCAAATTTTAAAGCTTTCCGTTAGCATCATGTTCTATTAACAGCAATGTAATACATTTTCCCATAGTTGAAATAACAAAGTCTTAAAATCTTCTAGCATGCAATCCCTGAACACAAGTGGCCTAAAGATCCCTCCTGAAGGGAGCTTCTGAGTGTTGGTTTCTGAGGAACAAAAGGTAACCTTTATTGCCTTTATAAGAAATTGACTACTCAATGTTGGATTTTTACACATCTGTTATGGAAGGTGGCTAAGCCACTATTTTGGTAAGACACCCTTTTGCCATTCTTACAACTACTGTGGTTTCAATGCATTCATTATTTCAGTTATTTCAGTACATTTTAAAAGACAGGGTACAGTCCTCTTTCGGATTTGAAAGAAAGCTACTCCTTCTTCAGAGGAGTAGTGAGTGTAAATTTTAATTTTCTCCTAATCCTATCTGCTTTTGAAATGTTTGTACACTGAAACCCAGAGCTTCAGTGCACATATAAGCATTCCCTAAGAAAATCAGTCTTTTAACATTTTTTTAAATTAGGTGTTTTTTTATTTCTGAAAAGCTAATATCCAAACAGCAACAGTAAAGATGTCCAGGTTTCAATGAAATATATTTCATAAATTAGCTTATCATTGCACTGATTTAGCATGCCTAGCAGGTGAAAGACAAAAACATGTGTTATCTTCCCTAGGGAACCTTCAATGAATGTCATTCTAGTTTCATATGTCTTTCTTCTCTCCCCTTCTTGAACTGATATAAAATTCTAATGTGTGCCCTCTGGTTCCATCTTCATTGAAATCTAGCAAAACCGCTGAAGGTAAGATAGTGGCAATGGTGCATGAAAAAAGGGAAAAGGAATACAGTGATTCATAGCATACTTGAAGAAAGTTGCAGTTGTTAACAGCACTACTTTTGTGTGTAGACAGGTTAAAATGTGTCATACATCAGTGTTAAAAATAAAGTTATTCATCTCTGCTATTTTCTCGAAGTTCAGGAAAAAGGGCAGTAAAATCTATGCCATGTGTATCTTTAAAAATTATTTCACATGTGTCTGAAAACAAACCAATTCAATAGCTCCCAGTGGTAGCAAGAGAAATGCAGCATTTTTACATGCTTTTGCTTGTGTAATTTCTGTAGTTTTGAATAGCAATTGCTCTTTGTTGAAAAGCTTCCACATGTTTTCAATCCTCTTTTGTCCATGGACATCCAAGTTACTTACGTGCAGTGACTTTTTTAGTTAGCATTTCCCTTGGAAATCATCATTAAAAGTAGACATGGAAAACACCCAGCAAATCACTGCTGTCAGAATTTCATTTATAGACAGCACATGGTCAAAGGTTCTTCAGTAATTTAATAAATTTGCACAATATAAAATAGAAAATTTAACCAAAAAGGCAAAATGATCCTGTTAAATACTGAGCAAATCAATAGCAGAAAATCAAATGAAAACATAATATTCTGTTTCCCCACATTCACAATAAGGAAAAGGAAAGCAGCAATAAAAGAGCAACTCCAGAAATAAAATACTCTGACCAATTTCTTCAGTTCTTCTCTGAAAGGTGACATGAATATGGCAATGGGCATGTCAAAGAAACAGAAGCTTGACCAAAAGTTTTGGCAGTCCTTGCTGCCTTGACTGTACATAGTCTGTGAAAGTTGGTCAGTTCAACTTTACCATTCCATTTCACAGCCAGAGTGAAAAGCATTAACAACCTTACCCTGCAAACCTGTATGTGTGGAATCGAGTAATCACTGAAGTAGCTGCTGTGAACTCAGAAAGAGCTCTGTATGAATAAAGTGCCTGCATGAGCATGTTTGTGGGAAGGAGTCTGACTTGCTGTGCTGGCTACTGGACTCGCACTGACGTCATGGAAAGCTGCATGAGTAAAACTGTGTGCAAGTGCTTTGAAAATGTAACAATGAGCACATCAGGGGAATGGAACATCCACTGACTTCAGATGGGCAGCATCATGCTACATAATTCGTCTTTTTCAACTCTTCAACTTAAATCTTCTGTATTTCACAAACACACAAGCAGGTTTTGGGTTTTGTTGCAATTATTTGTTAAAAGGCAAGAATGAGTTTTAGATAGTAAATCATTGGAAAGACATTTAAGCCACCCCATTCTGAAAGGACTCACGAGTATACACAAGGCTTTGTCGCCTAACTGTTTTCAGGCTCACATGAAATTTGAAATAACTAAAGAAGTGGAGCTCTGGAGACAAATATTTTGATTCAGGATGTTTTCATGTTTTCATTGACCCATTGGCTTGAAGAAAGGCTATGAAATTTTTCTTCATTAAACACATGTACAAAGAGTGGGGAAATGTAACTTATACTGACTGCATAAAATAGATCACTAAGATCACTAACATGTTTTTGACAAGCCAGAGAGTCTAGCATCATGACTATTTCCAGAGGAGAGCTTTCTTCTTTTTCAGACTAGAGGTGAAATGATGTATTGCAATTAGTCTTTCCTTTTTCCTAGGTTTTTGACCCCATTTTTATGTGGTATTCAATGCACAAGTAAATAACACAAAAGGAGCAAATATGTATGTGTGGAGTTCTCAAGTCACCAAAAACTTTAAGCAAATCCATAATTTGTACTGGTACCTGTGGGAGTAATCCTATTGCCCTTCAATGGGATGGATTATGTGCTTGAAGTTAAGCATGTGCTTTACAGAATTAGGGCTTTCATTATTAGTTTAGCATTTTTATTATCAAAATACTGTCAAATTCCATATAGAATATTCTATATAAAATGCTTTAGGGCTACCAAGTGGTAATAAAATGTGTTCTTTATAGGTATTTGGTATTGAAAAAATGCAAAACAGTTTAATTTAAATCTCCTTTATACTTAAGAAAAAGTTGCTTCTTCAGTGGATTAGTGGCTCATGCAGAAAGCAAGTTTTAGATAGGTAAGACGATGGGTATGAAAACAGTGAAATACTTGCACATGTTTGTGTGAGCAAAACTAAGTAGATAAATTTTCAATTAATATTTAAAAAAGGTGTTGTTCTTTAATATTTGTTTCTTGATTATAAATGGAACTAAATGCTTCTTTTCGGTACTATATACTGTGTAGTAAACCATTTGTAAAAGGATCCCAGCCCATACTGAAAGCATTTCTGGACACACTGCAGAGAATTTGGTTAATGTCAGAAACAATGAATGCAACATATTTGGAGGCACATACTCCACATTTGTTAGATTAGAGATTCTAAATGACTGGTAATGGATTCAAGTGTAGAGCCAAATAAAGCTGCATTACTCATAAGCATATGTATCGTCATATTCAAATGTGGAAAACCCAGTTAATCTTCAGCCCTTCTTAGTTCTTCATTCATGAGATGATACCTTTACAGCAAAAGCAAATAAGTAAAAAGTTTCTTTTACCCCAAATTAAAAAAAAAAGCCCACAACATTTTTAAAATATAAGTTTGAAGCTAGTCTTCCACAGATAGCCAATTAAATTATGCTAAAAATGACATTTTTAATTAAACACCAAGGTAAGCATAAATGGATTTCAAAATAATTAATCAAACATCAAAAAATTGAAACCTTTTTTCTGCTTGAGCAGCAGAAATGAAAGAACCAGTCTTCAGGTCTCATAGAGATTCAATCTAATTTAATTCTCTGTCTTCTCTAAATAAACATTCCTAAAACCTTTTTTTCATCTGGGGGAATAAGGATGAGAGGGGTAATCAATATTTCTAGCATTTTAATTAAAACCGTTAGTGGAATAAATCCATTTAATTATCAGTTAATGAAATACAAGGTCATTTACCTGACAGGAACTTTGAAGGTGGATTACTAGCTGGAATAAAGTAGAAGAACCCAATGTCACAGCCATTTAGCTTCTGTCAAATTTAAGGTTAAATTCCTTTTAGAGTGTTTAACCTATTCTCTACCATTTTTTACCATGTATGTCAATTGGGAAGAAGAAATACATGATCAAAACTTACCTGCCTTTAATTTTTCTCCAAAGTTTCTGCTAAGTTTCAAATTTTTTTTTTTTGTTTTTTTTTGGTTTTTTTTTTGTCTAGATAGATGAAAAATGCATATTAATCCTGGGGTATATCCACTTTTTGCAGGTCTCCTTGAATGAAGTTAGCATATTGTGTTTGAACTTAGGAACTTATTAACAATTAAACAAACTAAACGCAAATGTAGCTAATAAATACATTTGTTGACAAGAAATACTGAGCTTCTCTATTTTTCATTTGTAGTGAAGAGAATTATATAAATTGGTTATGGAGGATTTTTAAGGCTGATGTTCTCACTACATGTGTGAGAAGGAAAATGGAAGCAGAAAGGGTTCTCTGTGAGTATAGCAGCAAACTCCCCATGCTCCCAGTAATGTCTCAATAGGACAGCAAATCAAGCAGTGAACAAAAGTTCTGCCAGATACACGAACAGTGAATGTGAGTATTGGCAAGCAGCAAGATCAACAGAGAAAGAAAGTTATACCAGGATTCTGGGAAAACCAGGCAAGCACAGGAAAAAAAAAAGAACATTTAAGTGGACTGCTGCTACTTTGTGGTAGGATTTTAAGTTCAGGGTTGATTTTATGTAATTAGAATAGGTTATATCAAATTAAAATGGATGCTAGTTTGAATTCTAAGCTCACACTAAAAGTATATGCTACCAATTTGGGAACATATTATGGTGCTATGGTGCACTGCTCTTTAAAAATACTGGCTCTGTAAATGATGTGCCATATAATACAGTGCTTATCAGAATGACTATTTCTAACGTTCCAGTGTCTTTTATATTATGGCATTTTGAATATAGAAAAATAAAATGTAGGTTTCCAAAACTGGTTTAGTGAGTTAACTTCAAAGTTGCTTTCTCTTGTTCATTGTGGCTTTTGTAAGTGTAAAGTCACATTTGCCAAATTACTCATAAGCATCCATAAGGCAAAAATAATAGTTATCATTCCAGTTCATAAAGGAGGTTAGCTATGTTTTTTCATAGCCTGAGAGAAGTCATTGTTCTTAAAAAAAAGGACATTGGGTGTTGTGTATCACACATATTTTGCTTTAAGTAATTACACAAGCATTTCTGGTGTGTTTGAAGTAGTGCTTCAGAACATGTCAGACTCTGTGGTGCAAGACTGCCTAAAACATACTTTAGTGTGTAAGCACAAGTTATGGACTATAGATAAGGGTATGCAAAGTTTAATATCTTTTATTAGACCATGTGTTAAGGTCAGAAAAAGAACAAACAGCTTAAGGGATGGCTCTCAGCATAATGCAAGATAGCTGGTTGTCAGTGGTTGCTATGACCTTGCTGTCTGCAGTTGTCAGTGTCTAAATCATGGGAAACTTACAGTTTCCAATGAAGGAGCTGGCGTAGAAGGAGTGGCAGCTACTACAGAAAGGCAAAATCTACTTCCCAGAGTAAGCAAAAAAGGTTTGGTGTCCCCAGCCCTTCCTACAGTGGTATAGGAGAAAAAAGGCTGACACTTGAAGTTTCAGTCCAAGCTACTTACTGAACCCTATATTGTTCTGTTTTCCTCATGGTAAAAGGAAGTTACGTTATTTTTAGAGGTGAAATGAAATTTTTCTAATAACTGAGAAGCATCGACTCCACTTGCTTTCAAACTCTTCTTTGCTTGCAACCCCATATCATGATACTTGTGCTACAATATGCATTCCCCTTCTTAAAAATATGTTGAATACTGCTGTCAGAAATCATGTGTTTGAAATTATGAGTTTATATATATATATTATTTTTGTCACATGATTTGTAAGGACATATTTTGCTTTTTTGAAATAATAAGAAAATTGCCATTGACTGACAGAATGCAACCCATTCTTCACTTTCTAGGTTTAGCCTTTAAAGACCTCACTTGAGGGGAGAGGGGGCTGGAGGAAACAAGCCATTCAAAATATCATGAACGCAATGTACTTTATTCCCTGTATATTTATAATTCTTGTATTACTGGAAGTCCCAAAGCTTTTGCTCAATTGTTTACTGAAGAAAAACAACTGCACTGACCAGTCTGAGAATTTGATTTTCATATTTTAAAACCAATGCTTTTAGCAGGTTTGGAAGTTCCTCATTTATAATATTGTATGACGTGTGTATTTGTACTATTTTAGGACTCTCTAAAGCTGCTTATTTTTAATAAGGGTCTGAACAAGTTTACATAAAGAAATTCAGAAACGGTGGCACAGAAGAATGAATAACCAATTTTAATAGAATTTCTGAGCCAGTTATTCACAACTTTTAGTTTGGTATTAAAAGGAAAGCATGTATGTTTTAACTCTGTGTATTGGGACTAATGAGTACAACATTTGTGAAATCCGTCACCCTAACTTCAGGCTCATGTAGGTAGTGCAGCCAGGTGGGAAAGCAACTAGGAACTCTGTCACCCAAACCCAACAACATTTGCAGATTACTGCAATTAAAAATGTCTCGTTGTATCCTTCTGTTGTCCCCGTTGCCCAACAACAGGGAGGAATCCTCTGAAACAGTGAGTGAGCCAGCTCTTTTATTATGTTGCAGTGATGACCTGAGGATGATTTTCTGATGGGGCTATAGTACAGCTGGCCTTTTGCAGAGTTATTGCATGTTCTACAGAGGAACAGGGGTTTCTCTGGCTCTGTGATCATTGTGTGGTCAATACACTGTGGGAACTTCACCTCAAGACAAGACTACCTTAATTATCAAAATGCTTCTTAGAATTGTTTTAAGCACTTCCTTTACATATTTTTTTCTTGTTTTGTTGTTATTTCCCATGAAAAGAGAATACATAGTGAAATTCAACCAAGTAAATAAGACCAAAGGAAAAAAAGGAAAATGTGTGCATTCATTTAGTATTACATGTAAATCTGAATATACACAGACTGTAACGAACTCTGTATTGTGAAAATCACTGTTTTAAAAGCATTCTCACAGTGCTTTACAGAAAACAGTAGCTTACTGATCTCTATGGGTTACTCGAATAGCAAGTCAAGACAGATTTGACTATTTATGTTGATCTCAGTCTAGCTGTGGTTTTGCAGGGTATAAAATACGGTGAATTTAGCAGCATGCCATGAGAAGCATTCAGCAAAGTATTCTTTTAGCTGTAAGGCTGTCTTGATTTCAAGGAGAACTGTCGAAATTCCACAATATGTCCTGCAGAACCCCGCAAAATCTGGCAAATTGAATCAAAGAGATCTAGCTTTTTTTCCCTTTTTTTTTTTTTGTTGTTGTTGTTGTTGTTTTTTTGTTTTTGTTATTGTTATTTAGGCTGGAAGGATTGTAGATTCAGTGTCTCGAAAGTCTTGCATTTGAGATGTGTATATGTCTGTGTGTTATGAATAGGAAAGACGATGTAGGATTTACTCCTATGGAGAAAAAGTGCTTAAAATTAAGTGAATATTTCCAGTTTTAAAGTCGTTTTGGGGGTTGGTTTCTCTTTGGATTGTTTGTTGTTGTTTTTTTTTTTTTGGTCTTCATGTTTCTGTCATGAAAATTCTTTCCCTTTTAACAAAAAGAAACAAACAGAACACTGATGTGACATTGATGTGGTACTTCTAGGAGCTTCAGAAAGGACATACTCTTTCCTCTGCATATGTACATGCTGTCTTTGAGATCTGCAGATATTTGGATTCAATATGAATAGAGTATGTGGCCCTTTAACATTGTCCATTCACTGCCAAATGTAACAGAGATTCAGAACGTGCAGAAATTGTAGAAGCAGATCTGGGCTTCAGCTGACTGTATTATGCAAGCCAACACATCCAGCACTTTATTATGAATTGGATAACAGTAATTAATACACGTTCCACCTGTATGTATTGAGAAAGAAACCCCAGGAAATAAAGTGAGTGTATCTGAAATCATCTGTCTAGGTTGCAGAAATGGAACTTAACATGTTTATCACAAAGCTATCAGAATCATATGGGTACGTAATAGAAGGAAAGGGTTAGGAAGATGAACGTATCTTTGCAATGTTTGGAAATGTATTTTGAAAGATATTGATGCTAAATTTTCTTTAAAGAAGGATAATTAAGCTGGAGCTCTGTCCCATTTAATTTCATAGGCTTGGATGGAGTTTCATATGTTAGATATGTCTGGGAACATACTATGCTTCTAAATAACAATTTTGATTTCAGATGCAAAATAAAACAGTCCAGAGTCATAAAGACCTGTCTGTATCAAAGAAATACTCCTGTATTTGGTTTGAAAGTATAAGTGTAACTGCATTTAAGTTCCCTCGCTTATAGAGCTTATAGAACTGTAAATGGGACCTGCTGTGCAGAAAGGCTGATCTTGAACCAGCTCAGTTATATCACTACAGCTCCCCAGATGATTTGATCTCCAGCGATGATGATCCTCAGCAGTGGCTTTGGGACACAGTAGGACAAAAAGTTTTGGAGCAACAGGTTCTTTCTTGAGGTTGTTGTTTAAGGCTCTGAGCAAACTCACGAGGACATTCAGTTCATGTTTGCAAACGTGTTTGCAGTCATAGGCTTACTTTGGGGAGCAGCACGATGTTAAAATGTTGTGTTACAACAACCATGAAGGGAAGCAAAGCTAGCACCGTTGATAGGACATTTATTTTTTAAATACCAGCTCTGGAAAATACGTACTTGGCCTCTGCCATAGAATTAACAGTGAGCAATGGATCTGATTAAAAAATTATTTTTCTCTATAAAGTGACTATTTAGATATACACACACATATACATAATATACATAATATACATATTTATAAATCTTAGACTGAAGTTTTGAAGCATTATGTGAGCTTTCTTTATATCTTAGCTATTCTTAAGGAATCTTTGCCACTATTTTAAATGTTCAGTTAAACAAGGATGTATATTTTAAATTTCTATTTCTCTTTTTAAAATGCCTTGATGTATTTAAAGAAAAAAAGAATAGATATGTTGTATGATTTAGAGTCTTGGAAAAAAATAACATAGTCATAACTTTGCAGTTTTTGTGATGCATGAAGATCAGATTTTTTAATGTTGGTTAATGCTTTACTAATTAAAGTGTGCATGTTAATTAAAGCAGAGGCTAATGTTAATTACCTATATTAATGGAATCTCATGTAGCACCTGCCTGAAGCAATGGGTTCAATTTTCAAAATATCTCAATTAAGGCTGAAACTTTTGATTTGCATCTAGTAGGGTTTCAATTAACTGCATTGCAAACTTAAATAACACACTTAAAGGGATAATATCACCAATCACATGCAGCACAGTGGAACTGGTCGGTTCAATTATTGACTACAGCTATGAGAGCTTTCACAGTTGGTAGGTGAGTACTGTGGTATTGGCAAGTGATTATTGTCTAGGGCTGTCATCTCTTCTGTGACCGTTGCAAGAGAGATGTTAAACTGCTGTGCTTTGGTCTCACTGCAATTCCATTGTTGAGGGAGAAAAAAATAGAATGATATTTGCTCACACCCAGTGTAAGGTTCAGCTTGTTCCTCTGAAATAAATGACCACTGTTCCATGACATGGTAAGGCATTTTATCAAATGGGAAAACAGCATTTGTGATAAAGTGTGCAATGTTGCGGTGTACTTCTCAGCCAAGCCAAGAGATGTGATTGTATTCCCAATCTGTTTCAGCCACCACAGCATTACGTGTTGACATAGGAGCTTTAATGAGCAGCTTCAGGAAGCGATTAACAAAGCACTAGAAATAGATGCAATCATGCTGATTGGAAATTCTACCTAAGCTCCATAAACAAGACCATAATGTCCTGCTACCATACAACTTTATATGGTAATTATTCTTGATAGCTCCAGGACTTGAACTTTTAATCTGAGCATACTCCAATAAGACATTGATGGTTATTTTATAATGAAACCAAGATCCAAAAAAAGCATGATAACTTTTGTTGGTTTGTACACACAGTTGGAGAATGGATGTAGGATTCTGTGGTAGGATCCAAATTTTCTTTGTACATGTAATGCAGAAGTATCGTTGAGCATAATTCTTATATATCCTTATGGAAAAAGACCTCTAGAGAGTCAGATTTCACCCATGCTCAGCAAAGAGAACCTGCAGAAAAAGGTGGCTGTATTATCAGGATCCCTCACCTGTGCATATTTTCCTGGTAAAAATATCCTTAGGCCTTAGACCATCCCAGTACAGTGGCTGCTAACTAGTTGTATAATAGATTGCCTGTGTCTATTAATAAAAGCTGTAATATTCTATTGTAATACTTAGACTTAATGCCTCCATTTTAATTAATGATATGACAAAAGTAAAAGTATCTTTACAATATCAATCAATCTGGTTAAGGAATTTGTGTGATGAGAATAAAACCCTTTTACCAAGCTGCATTTTAAATATTTGTTTTAAAAGACTGTAATGACCCTTGACTTATGAGTTATCACTTTCTGACCTCTCTTGAGTCTAGATTAATCAGTGTGTAATTTTTTTTGTTGCTATTTTCACATTTTAGAAGACTGTGTTCCACGTCATGTTGTAAGGTCAATAGCTGGCTTAGAGCTCACACTTTTTTTGTTGTACCTAGAAACAGATTTAGGTCTATCATAATCTGCATGCCCAGAATGCCTGTGAAGTGATACTCAACTTCTTTAGCAGTATAATCTTTTTTACATGTACTTAATGGCCACAAAATATCAATTTTATTTATGGTTACTGGAAATGTGCATCTTAATTAAAGTTTTACCTCGACAGATATTTTCTGTAGTAATTCCAGTTCAGATTCTTTGAGTAAATATACATTTTATTTTAGCTGCAGAAAAGTCACATTTTCATAGATCAGGTTAAAATAAAAAGATGCAGCAGATAAGCATATACTGTGATATATTATTGTCATCTCAGTTATATGTCCTAATATTGTTTCTAAGGAAAAGGATTAAATTATGCAATTGTATAATTATATGAACATTTGTTACAGACATATGTCATCTTGAACATCTACATATTGAGAATGGTGATTTTGATATTCTCAGTCTGCTTTGGACCTGGCTCCTTTCCCTTGTGAAATTAAAATGCTTTTTCATATCCATTTAAATATCTGTCTAAACTCAAGTAAAAATAGCTAACTGTCTCCTGTTTGTTGGACTCTTGGTAGCACAGAATACTGTAACAATAAATCTTGTATTAATTTGGCAAGTTTAACTACATTCTGAATGAGAACTATTACCAAGCAGGCAGTATCTTGTGTAATGGTCATGTCTTTGATGAAAATCTGTTGAAATCATTGTATTTACAAGATTATTCAGTTTAGGTCTCTCTGGATATTAGTTGGCCCAAAGGCACTTAGCCAATTAAGGCTATTGGAAAAAATGAAAGCAATCCAACCTGAAGCTTTCTGAAAGGAATCTTTAACATCGTTTACTTCTCTTGCTGTATAGAGACTATAATATCTTGGGTATACATCCAGTATCTTGGGTATACTTGTTTATTTTTATTTCACTGGGGTGTTTTTGTTAGGTATGAGGCAGAGAAAAAGGTTTAATTAATTGTCCAAGTTGCAAAATAATATTATATACAAAACACCCTGAACAAGTAATTTTACAGTATCATTTTGTTAGGGAACAAGGAAGAAGGTGGCCATGCAAAAATTTGGATGGATTTTTGTCAATGGTGATTTGAAAGGCATATCTGTAAATTTTTTAATCTCACTTTTGGGCATATGAACTCTTTCCAGAATATTTGCTTTATAAGTGAAGACCTTAGCTGCTTTAGTCAAATCACTGTGCAGGTTTGTGCCTGTAGTCATGACAAGTTTTTAGTGGAAATCTTGAGAAAGAGTAAAATAACTACATATACATAGAATTAGTCTGTAATACTGTGGTGTTTTCAATAAAAATGGAGAGAGCAAATAGGCTGAGCATTAGACAGTCATGGGCTAGAATGTGTGGTATATTTTTAAAGGTTTCATATAAAACACAATTGTGCAGTCTTTACTCTGGCAAAAGTCCCTTTTACACTGTGGAAAGCTTTCCTAAATGCTATATCTAAAGAACTGAAGTGCTGGATGTTGGCTTTTCTTTTAAAGTTATACTTAGAACTTTGACACATATAACAGAGTCTTACCTTAAAGTGCTGCTAAAAGCATTCCACTAAATTTTGTCTTGGTAATGCTTATAAGATGTTATCACATTAGAATCCTTGTTGAAGTAAGGTGTCTAGCATGTTTCTGAAAAGGCAGCACATGTGAAAAAAATAAAGTTTTATTGTTAAAAAAGAGATGTAATTTTTGTTATATTTTAGGACTTTAATTTTTCTGTTACTTTGTCTTGACCTTGAGCAGTCTCTCTGAGTGGATCATATCTTAATATTCTATATGTATATATAAACAAAGGGTTTTTTAAAATAATTTTATATCACATCTGTTTTTGCTGCATGTTGCTGCATGTCTCTAGAGGCATACAGCGTTTTTATTTTCAAGTAAATTTATATTGGTTACAGTCTCCAGCTGTTTCAGATATAGAATCATTTCCTGTTGGTACAGTTTCCAGGACAATTCCCTTTGTTTCTTCTCAGAAGAATAAGAAATTTAATTTAACAAAGACATCCTATAATTGCCTTTTGTATCTAGTAAGGTATCTAGCAATCTAAATATTTTATTTTATTTAAAACATCTGTCTACATAATATCATATGACTGTGCAAGTCTATATCAGCCTTCTGAAAGACAGCTGCTGCCACTTTTATTTAATTTATAAGAGACCAACAAAATTGCTCCTTAAGATAAAGCCTGTCTACCACTGATTCATATATAAAAAAAAATTTTGCAAGATGAAAATTGCTTGCACTTACAGTTCTCGTTAAACTAATCTAGGTCTTTTTTAAATTTAAAAGCATCAACTTTCCTTTTCCCTCTGCCCCTACCCTTACACCCCTCAATCACTATGGAAACATTGGAGCTTTACATATATGTTTTTTAGAAGCTCATTTTTTTAAGATTGAAGGTACATTTCTTTGTAAGATGAAATGCAAACTGGAGTAGCATCTTAATTGCTCACTTGTGGGATCTACTTGTCTCCTGCTATCTTCATTTTCACAAACATTTGGTGTAAATTATACTGGTGAGAATATTCATGCTTTTTTTGTCAGAATATATAGGGGAAGTGATAATGTCAATACAGATCTTTATCTGTCTTGTGTTGCTAAGCTTTGTTTGCAGTGATTGTAAACTGGTTTTTTTGTATGAAGCAACTCATACTGATAAGAAAATGCTTAATAGATAATGTCAATTTATGCATAACAGCCATCCTAGAAAAATACACATAGGCATTCCACAGTATTTCTAAATAAGACAAGTTTACCTTTTCCAGGGAAGTAATCAAAATATTCCTTTTTGGAGAACTAAGACTGTAAAAGGAAAATGTTTATGGTTCCCTACTGGCACACAGTCATGATTGACAGAGAAAACCAACATGTATGCCACATGAGACATTTTGTTCAGAAACTTTCAGGAGGGTAGAAAATTGGTGTTGGCACAAACACACAAAAAAATAAAATGACTTGATTCAGCAGTTTTCAATTCTAAATCCCTAGGCTCCAAAGAAAGAAGTAAATATTCATCAAATGATCAAAATTTATATTGATTTTTATTCTGCATTAGCAGCTCAAAGTCAAGATTCTTGACAGGGTTGATGTCGGTTTGAATGATTCTCTTTGAAATAAGGATATAGGCACTGGGCTGAGTGCAACTGTGCATTCCTCAACCACAGGAAAAGACTATGAGAACTAATATTTTCCTATTAGAACTAGACTTTATCTATTAGAACGAGAACTAGGAAGCTGAATTTTTTAAAGAATAGTATAAAGGCAGGCTTGTTCTGTACTGTTTTGAAAATTAAATTGTTGTTATTAGTATGTAAAGTAATTCTTGTTGTCCCTGCTTTACTCCATCTGTTTTATTGTCATCTGACAACTTTTCTATAGGACTTCAGAGGGGAGTGGTAGTTCACATATGATAGTAGCCGAGTTAATATCAGTACTTCACAAAGTAAGTGTATATTAGAGTGAAAAGCTAGTCTGGCAGAGCAAAGGAAGCAAAGATTGTATCTGCACATTATACATCTTTAATTTTGCAGTTTCTGCCAGGGAGTAAATAAAGATCTTAGGGGAGGGAGTGGGGGAAGGAGGATGGAAATCCAGGGGAAGAGAATGTGAGTATGAATGCAGCACAGAAACACAAATGTGATGACTGTGATTACCGAGCTGTGAGATTTAATGAGAAAGCCTGTATTAGAGTGAAGTAGAAAATCATAACCATCACCTCTAGTCTATAGGAGTATAATTGGATCTCAGCCCCCAGCAAAAAGTAAATAAATTAGTGACATTTTTAACAAACTTAAATATATTGAGATTAAAAGGGGAAGTTATCTCCATTACTGTGCTGTTGCAGTATACTTGGGGGGGCTTTAAGTACCTCAGCTTGCATTAAAATGAGATTCATTGTCATAAATGGAAGAGAACAGTGTGTGTTTGTGGGGGGATTAAATAAAAAGCAAAGTGAGGCAGAAATACAGTAACTATCAAAGTGTTAACAAATTTCCCAAATGTCCTAGGTGCTTACAATTCAGCAAACATCTTTAACTGCATAGCTTTAAAATTAAATTTTGCAAACATTATGGGTAATGCTTTAATAGTATGCAAATTGCAATGAAGTCAGCAGCGGCAAAAGTGACCTCTCAGCAATACAAATATTTTATGTTTAAAACAGTTATCTTTTTACATTTCCCTCTACCTCAGTAGGTGTTAGGTGCTTCAAGAGGGTCCTCATCTGAGGATCATAAATAAAAGAGAGGCAGTCTGTGCCTGCTTTTTATACATGGTGAGGCAGTAGTACACATCAGTATATTAAGCTATGTATTTTGCTGTTGCTACAATAATTGCTAATATTTTTACTAACATATTTTTTCTTTATTTCCTCAAAACTCTTTTTTGGATTTTCTGTTTCTAATTTTCCTCAAAAAACCACACATACACGGATATATATCTCACACATATAAATAGAAAAAATAATGTATAGGAAAAAAATACTTAACTGGCATTTCTCTGCTATTAAATAAATTAATTTCTCCCTGCAAGAGAAGAAAAAGTGATCTTAATTAAAAAAAAAAACAAACAACCCCACACAAAAACCAACGAAACCAAACCCAAACCACTTACATTGTATAGTAAGAAAACTATGCCATCTGTAGTGGTAATATAATGTCAAATAGACAATCTAGGCATGGGAAGAATCTTTCCATTTTAGAGGAAATAAAATAAGCATTTAATAAGAGTCTTTGAGGTACACTCAGTGTAAGAGTTTGGACTTGAAAATGTTTTACAGTATTGAGCCTCTCAAAAATAATTGTCTCAAAATATCGAATCAAAGGAGACTTTAACTTGAAACTTCTGCAGCTTTGTGAGTTGGTATGCCTAGGAAATCATGGAACTAGTTACTGAACACATATATGTTTGTAATAATAAATATGAAGCATTTCTCAATCATATAGAATTTTTAAATAGAGCTTCTTGGGGAAAAGATGAAACTGTTTATGCACTAAAAATAATTACTCTGTAGCATGCACACAATGATGTATTATTTTACAGAAGGATTTAATATTTTTTCTGTAATATGGCATCACCTTACGAGTAATTTCTCAATTTTATGTAGGTTCCTTTCAGCATAAATTACAGAATTATACAAAAATCCTTGTTCTTGAAAAGATATCAAAACATAGAGCAGGAATATTATTACAATATGGTAAAATTAATAAGTCAAAATGAATTACCAAAGTAATGTCAGAGTCATACACTGCAAGTTTAAAGAAGTAAATAATTACCTTATATTTGATTCCCAATGTGATTTTTCAATATAATAAATACAGATAACTTGGAAGACACTTTCTACGCATAAGTTATCAGGTTTCACTTCACTGTAAAGCAATACAGCTCCCAGTGACGAGAAAAGAGATTTTCTCCAAAGTATGCGTCAAGTAACTAACTCTCTGAGCAAAATTTCCAAGGCAAAGGCACAACATTTTTACATTAGCACAGTCATGCCTTCCTGGGATGTGTTGGGTAATTTTCCCTAAGAGGCACTGGTTTTGCAAAACCTACCATCCCTCATTATTTTTAAATAGAAATATACATATCAGTCTGCTGCAGAGATGGGGCTGGAGGAATGTGCACCATCAATCTGGAATTTTACTTGCACAAGTGTGCTGTCCTGAGTTCTGAACATTGGTACCTTCAACCTTAAGGACATGGCTATTTTGGGTGCCCAGCCCTACAGATCATCCTAGATGCATTACCTGTCCATGTGGTTTGGTACACAAGCCTTTTAGAGGAGTATGACTGTTAGAAATATCAGTGTTTTGGATGACAGACTCTTTAAGAATCTCTTTTTAAGCTACTTCATTGCTCTAAATATGCAAACAGAGGTTCCAGTAGGAGCAATCAGAACTGTGCAAATAGTGGAGGTTTTTAATTAAGATTAAGTTTAAAATTTTAGCACATTGGGGAAAGAATTTCTGTGTCTGACTAGTCTTTCCTCTTCTTGGCTACTTGGGGCTTTTGAGGCAGGCCCAGAAAGTTATTCAACCTTGTGTTTCAAGACAACATATGTGTGTTCTGACCTCCTATAACAAATAGTTTTCTCTGCAGGATAGGGAAAAAAACAAGACAAAAGGTTGCATTGATGAATTACTACTTTCATAGGACAAATTCTGCTCGGTTTGTAAGAATGGGACTGTTTGGGCATGCGACAGTTCTTGTGGCGTGTGAAAAGGTGTCACTTGAAGGAACTGGAAGGCATTGGCAGTTTTGATGAAAGATGCTCTGTTATGTTGATGGGTTCGGCTGGATATGCATCCTTGTTAATTTGTGTGTTCTGCCTGGTTTTAGCAATCACTGTCTGTCAATCTAGCCCTTTCTGTTGTCAGAGCAAGCCTGTTCCCCATCTGGCCCCCAATAATTACAAACCCTTCTTTTGCATCCCACCTGTCAGTCTCTTGCTCCGCAGGCTGGAGAAGCAGACCTGAAAAACAAGAGAAGTAGCAAAAGATACTGGCCATTGTTCAGTTCCCATTCTTACAAGGACTTTTTACATCTCACAATTTTGGGATGTTATTGTCAGAAGCTATTGTCTTGAAAGTCTCTGGAGAGGTTAATTCTTTTGTACTTTTCTTCAATGCTTTTTGGTATTTGTGATATAAGAAACTTCTGTGGGTACATAGCTGAGATCTGTTTGATGCACAGGGCACACCACACTCTTATGTCGTATTTAATCTTACACCGGGCAGAACCAAAGGCAGGGGTACAATCAGGAATTAGACACCAAAAGTCCAAAATTTAAATTAAGAGCATAGTCAGGACACCTGCATGGACTTGGTCAGACAATGCTGCTGAGGCCACGCTATTGATTGCATTTGCACTCCACAGTCCTGAAGCCACAGATCATGTTCCTAATCTGTATGAAAAACCAGCAAAAAAACTATGTATTTCTGAAAGCCAAGGGAAACCCTGCAAAAAGATACTGCTGTTGTTCACTGGTATGTTTTGTTTTGTTGGTTTGTTTTGGTTTGTTCTTTGTTTTTTTTTTCATTTATTCCCTCTGTTATTTCTGATGGCTCTGGGAACTGCCTGAAGTTCTGGTTGCTATAACAAGCACTACTCTATCTAAAATTTCATTTTATGGCTCCTATGGACAGGCTTAAAATTCATTGTGCCGTTACTTCTGCCACTTAAACTCTATGATGAGTTTAAGTACCTTGATAAGTAAGAATGTTGTTGCCTTGTAATTTTGCTCATTCTATGTGAAGGTTTCACATTGTTACGATGGTTTTAGTACACTGAAAAATAAAATGATAACATTATTACTCATAAAAACATTTCTGAGATTTATGATGATAAAAACACTTTGCTAAGATTTTACGGGTAACAAGCATGCTGTGATTAACAGAATTAATTTCCTGCATGATCAAAAACCAGCATGTCCTTTGTAATAGGACTATCAAATGTGCAACTCTTAGTAAACACATTTTAGGTTATAGGATTATTTTTTAATCCGATTTCTTTCTGAAGACAGTATGCAATATGAGGGATGGAAGAGGCAGGGAAGCCAAAAGCAAAGAGGGTAACAGACTAAGAAAAGAAGTCAACTGGAGCCAGGTCCCCATTTTAATTGTGCAAAGTGAGTAGGGAAAAAGATAAAAGAAGGGGGAAGAGGAAACACCCAAAGAACCCCCCCCAAAACAAACAGAACACGACAAAAGGTGAGTTACAGTCTTGCTTCAACAACAAAAGCAAATGCCTACACTTGCAGTAGAAGCAGTGCTTCCAAGAAGCCACTTGAATTCCAAGAAGCCTAAAACTGCCAACTGGTGGATTAAATGATCTTAAATGTCTTTCCAACCTAAATGATTCTATGATTCTGTTACACACTGCCATTTAAAATGCCAGCGTGAATTCTTGGAAGTACTGCATCTACCCTAAATGTTTTCATCATCAGCAGAATACCTGTTGGCTGGCTATGGGGATGTAGTGGTGGATGATCAAGTCTGTATGTGTGGCTTCCTGACTGCCAAAGAACTCTTTCTGTAAGCTACATCTCCATGGAAGGTATTTTGAGCTGTGTGATCCTCAATGTAATTTTAT
The DNA here is from genome assembly GCF_033783945.1 of Neopsephotus bourkii. Lineage (NCBI taxonomy): Eukaryota > Metazoa > Chordata > Aves > Psittaciformes > Psittacidae > Neopsephotus > Neopsephotus bourkii. Next base: position 1,349,390 of record NW_026901866.1, on the reverse strand, counting down.
TCAGTGGTTGCATCTGTGACAGAGCCAGCATTTCTTTCATGTGCTATAATGAAGCCTTCTCCACAGCTACATATATGGAGAGGTATACATATAATGTGGAGAATTAGACAGAATATTAGGGCAGAAAACAACGAAAAATGCTTGAGGGCAAGGATATGACCACATAAATGCTACTGTGATCAACTTAATTCTGGAAAGGAATTAATCCCAATTTTGTCTCTCAAGAAATGTACCAATCACAAAGATATAAAGACTGCCAAGCTGGGATATGTGTCCTTTTATAATGATGCTAGTGAGTTTGCATTTCTATACAATATGCATATAGGTAAGCCCTTAAGTCTATATGCTGTGTAGTGCCATCTGACCACTTCCTTGTTTGGTGGAAACTGGAATTTGTGCTTCAATTTAAGAAACAATGTTTTTATCCAGCTTAAGTTTACATAGTGGCAGAGGAATTGAACTATGTATTTCATATGTAATTCTATAGTAATTACAGTCTAGTGTGGCAGTGTTAATAGCTTTTCTACAGTACTGTAGAGAAAGGATAATAGATAGGGTACTTTCATAATTCAAATCCAACTGAATGTATCATAATTCATATATTTAAAACACAGGATACTTTGCTTATGGTAACTTAGTTCATAACTAAAGACTTGTGCTCCCTAGGAAACAGTGTCTGAAAATACTTTCCTTTCAACACCAATTCAGTTATATTTATTCTAGTACATTCCAGTGTAAAATTTTGTTTCAGCAGAACAACATTACCTCTGAGTTCTCATCTCCAATTTATATTGGTGTAAATTTTGAGTCCATCATTTGACACTCTCTATACAAAATAACCTTTCAATCTCCTTCCAGACACATTAACAGCCATTATCCCTTGTGTTGTCTTTCTCCACTTCAGAATAAAGTCATTCTAACATGTACATCTAACAAGAAATACAATGTATTTTCATTGATTTGTATTGTCACTGATTACTCCTTCGTGTTATATAGTGTTTTGCATAGTAAAGGACATTCCATGTTGTCATGCAAAGCCAATCTTAAGGAACAGATTCTGCACCCCAGGCTCCCACGGTTTATTTATAAGTTCTTGCTTTTTAGAAAATGAGCTTTCTGACAGTAGCCTTGAAAATATTTACCATTATTAATTGATCACTAGAACAGAATATTTGGCACAAGTATAACATTTTTTTCACTGTTTTCCCCCAGGACTACTGTTTTTTCATAGTCTTGTTCAGAGATTGGATCCCCTAGGCTGAGGAAAATGAGAGCATTTTGTCATTTGATTATTGGCAATAACTCAGTTTAATTTACAACAGAATATTGTAAACTCATTCCATCCTGGTATGTAGAGAATATGTGCAAGTATGTAGCCAGAGCATCACCAGCATTTTTATTGGTTTTTTTTTACTGCAAAAATAGTTACTTAAAAGAGGACCATGAAGTTGAAAACAAGTGCTGAGTGTTATTCCTTGGCATTTTTTTTTTTTTTCCCGTGTTCAGTTTTCCACTAATTCTGAATTTCTACATCCTCTGGAAAAGGAGAAATTGAATTCCACTTCTGGGATGGGGCACTGAAAGCAAATGAATGATTGACTGCCTCCCACCAAGTTGCTATTACATATATTTGGGATGATGCATCTCAGTAGACTTTCACAGGATTTTCTGGATATCCATGTGCATAGACATGTTTTTGTGATAAAGTTCTTATAGTTGTGTTAAGTAACAAAAAAGCATATGTAGGGCAATCTGAAAATGCACACTCAAAATAAGTTAAGAGGTAAAGCAAGCATCTTTTCTATATTTGATTAGCAATTCTTAAATTTGTTACTTCATTTTGCCAGAATACTGCAAAACTAGTCCTTCATTAGTACTAAAAATTTTAAACTGAGAATAAACTGCAATAGATTTATTGCGTAACTATGCTGCTTACTATTTTCTAGATAGTGCCTCAACCCTGTTAGTTCAGCTTCTGCAGAATGTAGTTTTTTGAGACTTAAACTGATCAGTGCCTACTCGAGGTCTTCACAGCCTGTTTGGATTTGCAGTTGATATCAGTAGAACAGGGACAAAAAACACTTAAATACAACAGTGAGATAGATTAATTCGTAAAGAAAAGAAATCAGAGAGATCCATCTGAAACTGTGCTGCCTGAATTTGAGTTGACGTAGGTATTTGCAATTGTTAAAAGCAGAAATTCAGTTTAAAACCAAACATAGTTGATTTATAGATGGATCATATTTCTGAGCTACAAGAACTGGGATGCAATTGATTGTATTCAGGATTCATAGAGTATAATATCAGTGGAGCTCATAATCCTCAGTATAAGAGGGCCTCACGGCTGTGAGTAAAAAATAGTGGATTCTTATTCAACCATCTCTATATATTTACTTACTGTTTCCACAGTGTTTTTCTTTTCTCCCACTATTCTGTTTCTCCCATTTTCCATATACATTAATGATTTTCCTATTTACAACTATTTTTGTGAGTTAACAGAGAATGAAAAACCTGTGAAAAGCTCCTTTATTTATTTTCTCCAAAGAGAACACATCTCACTGAGAGAGAAAACTGTAAATGTTTGAATGAGAAATTTTAAAAAGAAATTTCATTTCCAAATCAGCTACATTATTACTCAGGAAAAATTGCACCAGGGCAAGGTATAAGTAAATATACCCAGCTACTATTACTGCAAGCTTACAAAGATATTCCAGCCTTCCTTCAGACTTCCCCTACCAACATTCTTCAGCACCTATATCCCTTCACTTGCATGCATTTTTGATAGATTTTGCAGATTTCCCTTCTTCTCTCTTGCCTTCTCGCTACTTTCTCTTTACAAAGCTGCTGTTATTCCATAGACATAACACTTGTGCTGTCAGCAACCAAGCAAAGTCTTCCCTCCTCCTGCAGTAGAAAATGTGGGAGTCCTTATACAAAATTTCCTCCACGCTTCCTGCATTTACTTGCCATAGCATCAAACAGTTAAGCAGGCATTCCACTCCTGATAGAAATAAGAGTGTGTAGTTACACAGAAGTAGCAGTTTTTGAAAGATTATCAGAATTTGTAACATGTTTTTCTTTCAGTAGAGCATATTAAAAGAAAACAATAGCATATTGGTCTCAAAGTGATTTTGAACTTACTCTACCCTCTGTTATTTGTCCTGCTCCTAGGAGCAAGTGTGGCAAACAGCAGATTTTATCCTTTTATCATCTGGTTCTCTGAGCCTCAGAACCAAACTGATCACCACAGCTGCAATAAATAAAGTGTCTATTCAATAAGTTATGATGCTAAATATTATTCAACATTCTTCTGTCCAGGCAGAGTCTGATGGAAAACAACACATCCCACTTATTGCCTTTTTCCTTGCAATTAAAATTGCTGAGTAATCAGTGGATGCCAGATATGGGAAAGCAGAATGAGAATAATGCCTATTTGCTTGGTTTTCCTTAAACTTACTATTTAAAACAAAAATACCTATAGCAGTTTGGCTTTCATTAATTATGAAACACAGATAATGTGCTAACAGTATCGGTCTTGAAGCCTGTAAGAAATGTAATGTTATGTAGCTGCCTGTTCTGTCATAATGCATGATTTCTAATGTCTTTTTGATTGATATCCAGACATTTTAATGAAGCATTTAATTTGATATCCGTCTCATGGAATATATAGAACAGTCTCCTACAGAAACCTAAATAGTTCAGTTCTAATACTTGGCAATACACAATACTTTTCTCTGACTTAATAGTTCAGCCTTTTTAACTATCATTCAAGGAGAAAAATGATGGTGTGAATCATTAGGTTAAAATTGTTGCAGTCCAAAAGTATTTCCTTTAAATGCATTCTTTCTGAATTTTTTTTTGGAAAAAAAAAAAGTTGTGGGTTTTTTTTCCTTTCTCTTTGTTTTCTTTTTCTAGGCTGAGGTTCAGCTATGCTATCTGGAAGCACAAAGAGATGCTGTTGAACAGATGTCCTTAAAGCTGTACAGTGAACAGTACAACAGCAGTAGCAAGCGAAAGGAAGAGTTTGCTGATATGTCAAAAGTTCACACAGTGGGAAGTAATGGGTAGGGAACTATTCTTTTTGTTGTTTTATTCTCACTGATCTGTATTTTTTTTATATGATATACTTTTTCTTACTTCTAGTTAACCAGGTTGTTTCTTCCTAGACCAAGAGGCATGGAAAACTCTATGTATCAATTTTTTTCCATATATGAATGCAAAAAAATAATGGGTCCTGGATATTTTATCAAAATAATGGTTTGTTCATAGGATTACCTAACATTATTTAATAGCAATCAATTATTTTGAATTAAAAAATGTAATGTGTCTTTTTTCTTCAGGCTTTTCTCTTCCAGTGACTTCATATCTTTTTATTTCTTAGCATCTTCCAAGGAAGCATCTTTATAATGTGTTAATACCTCTGAAAAACAATTTTCTATAATCGTTATTCTGCTGGTTACTAGGAAATATGAATGTGAAGCCAAATTCTCTTACAGTTCACCAGTTTAAACATCTCAGTTTTCTACTTCTAGAAATCTTTGGTGTTAACTGTTTTCCCTTGACTTGGTCTTTTCTGTTTTTTAGTAAATCTTAACACACACACACACACACACACACACACACACACACATCCCCCTCCCATATATGTTAAATATGTATGTGCATACATAAAAGCAGCTTTTCATAATAGTTTAAGCAAAGAATCTTGGACAAATTAATCACTCGACTATGATAGAATGGAATCTTGCTGCCCCTCTATTTTTCACAATCAAGAAAACTTGTAGTTTTAAGACTTTTTGTTGAAGATCTTTTGAAAACCCTCTTTTTCAACTGCTAACTCCCCTAACTGAATATAAGAACATACCTGTGAGTTCATAATAGTGTGGGGCTAAAGCAGTTCAAAGGAGCCAGCTAGTGCTCATTGTTTGGGTACACCCTTTTACTGACAGAAGTTTTGTTGTAACCAGTAAACACAGTACAACTTGTGCCTACAGTTTCCTGTGCAAGAAAAGTCATTGACCAAGGTGTTCACGTGTTCTTTATCTCCAAAACTTCTTTTTTCCAATCATTAACTCAATGTTGAGGCCTTGGAAACCACGGTTTTATTAAATTACCAACTGTAAAGATAAATGAGCCTTGTAAACATCCCCTCTTATTATACAAAAAGATGACTGTTTTAGAAAAGTTGATGTGGGCTAATTATGTAGGATTACTGAGATCTTGATTACATATGCAGAAATCTGTCAGATTCTCAAACATGCCAGTGCAGCTAGTGCCAACCATAAAACTAATTTGTTCAGAATTGGTGTGTATATGTATATAAATGTTCACTGGGGGCTACATGTTAAAAAACAGCTTCTAATTTTGCAGCCACATCTGAATGCAAGCAAGACTTATGATTGGAATTTGTGTGGGACATAAGACAGTAAGACATCAAGAGACATTTGATTTTACTGAGGATAGGGGATATAAAGCTTAAGCCTCATAGAAAAATCCAGCCTGTAACTCTACACACCCTATGTGATTAGCAAATAAGCTCTTAAATGCACTTGTCTGTGCTCATAATCACATGCTTATTACTGGGAATGGTAATCTGCTAGCGTTCCTTACCTTTTCAGTGCTGTGGTCACCTTTCTGGGCCCTTACAGCCATCCCATGTTCAGTCTTAGAGGCTCAACAGTGACTAAAGGGGCCAGAAGATAGGAGGAAGACAAATACATATAATGTATTCAGCTGGATATCATACCTTATCATGTATTCAGCCCTTACAGAAATTAGGGCATGCTGAATTCAGATTGAATACTTCCAGCTGAACCAATCTGAGATGTTGTATTTAACACAATGGAAATGACTTTCAACTGTTTGAAAATACAGTTGATACAACATTTCCCTAATGAATAAAAACCATGGACACAAAAACTGTGGACAGATGTTCCACAGTAGGATGACCTGGCTACAGACTGAGCTCTTTACAAAGAAGGGGCTGTTTAGGAAAATTAGCGTACCTATCCATTAGCTATAGTGGAGATTTGACCTAGGAGAAAGAAGAGTTCACAGGGAGAACAAAATTTATTATAGATGGAGAATTGTTTGTTTAGTTGGGAAAAAGATTTGAGAAGTGGTTTTGTGTAGGGAATAACTACGATAGGTAACGCAGTGTCTGCAGCATAGGGACATGCAAGTAGGTGTGTAAACAGATTTCCTGTCGAACAGCAACCTAATTCCATCAGTGACAGAGGGGGTTAACATGTATCTGCATGGGATAAATGGCTAAAGTGACAATGAAGAGAACTGGATTAATACCCACTGCAGGAGAATGCCAGCGAGCCAGGCTGCAAAAGGTAACCAAGAGTAGCTGAGAGCAGCTGTAAAATGTAGCAAATCTGCCTAGAAATACTGTATTCCTCTCAAAACTGGGGAGAAATTTAAACAGGTACTGTTTGAAGATATGGATATGATATTTACAGCACCACTGCACAACATTAAGGCCAGATCCTGGGATTCTGTCAACACCTAGTATTGGGCCATCATGGATGAGGCTCTGGGACAAACGCATTAGAGGGGTCTTCAAGTATGCACAGAATATAATGCAATTTAAAGCTGTTAAGGTCAGAATTCCTATATCCTTTTAATAAAACCATGTGAAAGGAGTTCCAAAAATTGATAACCAAGGAACATGGAAGAACTTTTTCTGGCTGAATTTTTTGATAGGCATACCATAATGTTTACAGTACTTTTAAATACCATCTGAGTTATACCAGCAAAGAAATAATACAAACTGGAAGTGTATGTTAAACATAGGGAAAAAGACTGATGGAAATAGCTTCACATTCCTTTTTATTTATTAATGCCACAGATGAACTGCTTTTCTCATGAGAAAGGTGCTCATGAATTTTCATTCAAAATAATAAATTGATGTCCACATTTTAAGAAATATGTTTAGGGTTCAAGGGATTAGATGTGCAATTCTGCATATCTGATTCCCTGTTTACCAAGATAAAATATACTTCTTAATGTCATTTTAGTTATTATGCAGCTAATGGTTTTAGCTTATTAACCAACAAACTTATATTAAGGAAGTTTTTGTTATTTGCCCTTTAACTAATCTTACAGCATTCTTGTTGGCAATGTTTGGGTACTTACAGTGGAGGAATATTTATCTGTAATAAACCGATGACCTAATTTATTCCTTTTTTAGCAATTGATGGATTTGGATAATCAACAAAAATTAGATTTTTTTTCTATAGTTCTTGCATCTGTAAAACATTTCAGTATTTCAGAAGTTACATTTTCCCTGATTCTGCTTGTGGAAATATAAAAAAAAAAATAAAATTAATCTGCTAAACCCAGAAAATATAGATTCTGAATTAAAAAAAAATTAAAAATTCATTATACCATTGAAATACTGACAGGTACATTTTAATCTTAACTTGTCACTGAGATTCTACAGTTTCCAGATTTTCTGAATGTCTTTTTAGCAGTTTAGTAACTTACCTCCTTTACCAAATAATATTTAAGAATAGATCCATTCATTTAGATGTGAGGTATTCATTTCTTTTAAGAAAGGTACTTTTTTTTTTAAATATCAGAGTTATTTTAGAGCTATTAAAATATTGCATTCAAATGCTGATGCCACTACCTTCAGGCTCATGGAAATAACTGCCATAGACAGTTTGCTTAAAAATGCTCCCAGATGACTTTATTTCACAGCAGAAACCTGAAAAAGAGAATAGGCACAGTACATAAAGTTTGGGGGAGGCAGGGGTGGGGGAATGCAAGAAATCCCCATTGCATCTTGCATACCTTCCTGGGCTTTTCCCAGTGAATCCTGTGTCTCTCACTCTTCATTTTGGGTGGAGTATCCTGTCTTTAGATACAAATCAAAATGTTCAGTCTTTAAAGGACCAGTTCATTCTGTTACACAAATAAATGTACCAATTTGGACTGTAATTAAGATGTGGTTCTATAGACACAAAGCAGATGTTTGGATCCAGAACATCTGTTATACTAAAATCCCAGTCCACTTCCTGGTTCTGTTTCCAAAGGCATCCCATCCCATTCGGGTAGCACCAGGTCATGAACATTGGTTGTAGGCTTTGTTTCCTGTCATCTTCATATTTTCATTTAGATTTTTCACAGGTACCATCATCCAAGCCCAACTGAATCTGTACTCATCTATATAAGATGAAATCTATTCATCTTGTATATGATAAAACGTATGTTTTAATAACTGCCTGTCCGTTTTATGACTTCGGATAATGTTTGGTTAAGATGAAAGGGGGGAAAAAAGAGCAATAAATACTTAAGATGCAGTATGGTTATACCACTTTCTGAAGAAGGGATAAAGATTCAGTGTCACTGTAAATGTACCTTTCAAAAGAATTAGTTTTAGTTTAGTTTCAAAATTATATCTGAGTCAAATACCTCCTGAAACAGCAGAAAAGCCCTGAAAGCCAAATGAAACTATTATATTTCAACAATAATAACTTGCACTTCTATGCTTGCTCTTCTTTGTAATAGCATTATGCTTACTTTCTCAGGGCAACAGGCAATTTTAAGTAAGTGCACCTCATAAATTATTGAGTAAAAGTATACTAAGTACAGTGGATTAAACTAGAGAGTTACTTCAGAAGCAGGAATCAACACTTGTGCATTATACAAGACTTCCTTTGTTGTCAACTCATTGAAAATAATACCACAGAAGGCAAATGCTTTCTTCTCTTGCTTTCTTGCAGAAAGACTGTTCTACTTGTCACAACTTTATCTATAAGCTTTCAAAATTACCATGCATACGGTACTCTAGTTAATAACAAATGAAATGTGATAGCATTAATAACATTAAAAACATGTCTAGTTTATTGTTTCTCTGTTGAAACACTGCTAATTTTTTTAATGAGGTTGCTAGAAAACTTCTTAATAATTGGAGAAATTAGCTTTAGTGAAACATGCACTCTTGTTTGATCAATATGGGAGGTTTTTGATACTACTGGCAAGGCTTTTATTAGTTTCAATTTTGCAAGTTTGAAGATCCTTTTTCAAGGGGTATTTTTCTGAGGAATGTGCAGTTTTTCAGCATGTACCTTCTGTCTTGTATCACAGTATTTTAGCAGAATCTATGCTTTACTTATTCACTAGGCTTTCAATAGAGAATCACATTAATCCTTTTAAGCTCCTTATTCTAATGATTTATTTTGTTGAAAACCGTAGTGATTCTCTTTGAATTTTAATGATTGCTGGCTATTCAAGGATTCATTGTTTTGACTTCCTGTCCTTACCTTTGTTTCTTACATGTCTGTAGGGAACACCTGTCTAATACTGTATCTGGCCTTAGTTCTCACTGGCTTACCATATTCACTCAAGCCTATCTTAAGGCGTTAAGTTGAAATGCTAGCTACTCATCCATGAAAATAAATGTAGGATATTTACAGAGATAGGCAGATAGACAGCAGAGGGATGCCTGAATGGATTGAGTCATTTTTTGAAGAAAATAAAATTTTTATATGAATTATATCAAGATGATTGTTGCAAAGTTTGCTCAATATAAAGCCAGCACTTAGAAAAACATTAAGCAACAGCATCTATGGGGGATTTCTATTACAAAATTTTTGAAGCAAACGCAGTATGCCAACAGTTGTCAGGATTTGGCATCAGCCACTGAATTTAGGTCATGGCACTGGCTTAAATTGGATTTCAGTTTTCATTTTCATCCACTCTGTATAAATACAGAATGTCTCTTTAGAAAAATACCCAGGAACATCATGAGTTTTCAAGCATATATTATTCTAATACAAGATTTTAACAACTACACAGTATTTATGCATAATACATTTCATTCCTTATCTACAGCCTTTTGGACTTTGATTCAGAATACCAGGAGCTCTGGGATTGGCTGATTGACATGGAATCCATCATGATGGACAGCCATGACCTGATGATGTCAGAGGAGCAGCAGCAGCATCTTTACAAGGTTAGCGCTACCGTTACTGCCTTTACCTAGCTATAGAAGATCTGATTAGCTTGACAAGTCTTTCTCTCACAGGATATCACTGTGTTCATTGTATGTATCATGGTGTCTATTAGAATTCCCTTCCCTGTCCCCAACCTCATTTCCATCCCCTTTGCGCTGACAGGCTGCACCGACATCATAATTGCAAGAAAGTTCCCTTTATCACATTCTATTTGGTGTAATTCTATAGAAGGACAAAGATTTGTCTTCAAAATGAATAGAAATAAATGAAACTGCATTAATAAATAGACTGAAACAAAATGAAGGAAAAAATGAAATGGTAGCATTTAACAAAATGTGTTTTGATTGGAGCTTTCAGCTGGATTTTTATCCACCTTTCAGACCTCATCTGGAAAGAAAGAAATCTGCCTTGATTTTGGTTTGCTCCTTCCAGGATACAGGACTCTTCCAATTTAATTTTTATTAGTTATACATAAAGCAGACATTGTCATGTTAACTCATCACGCTTATGATTTCAGAAAAATGATTTTGAACTTGCATACTGATTATAGGGTCTTCCTCTAGCATATATGTGTATGTTTCTGCACACACACACACATGGTTTCTCTTATTTGTCATATTAGTCTTAGCTCAGAAGCTTTATCATTTCTTTTAGATAGACAGTACTTTTAAGAAGTTCCCAAAAATGTGTGATTTGATCCTAAAATTGTTTCAGAGTTCACTGTGTGTCTGAGAAGCTGTAGTCTATGGGTCTGAGGGGTGGTGGGGGAAAGAAAAGAGGGGCTTTTGACAGAAATATCAGGCTGCAGTAAATCTTCCTCATTTAGGCAATTTTTATTGGAGTAATTCTGACAGTTGTCATCCTTGAATTGCTTTGAGCATATGGCATATTTCAAAGAGCAGATTGTGAATCATAAAAAATAAAATTAATAACTAACCACAGAACCAGCAACAGTATAATGACAAGAAACAACTACCCTCTAGCTTTTTTTTTATTTCTTATCAAATAAATAGTACATTCAAGGTCAAATAGAAGTTGTTTTCTTTCTTCTATGATTGCATGAGTTGATAATTTCTTAAATATAATTTTTTCTTTCTTTGGCATCCTAATTTCTTTATAGTCTTCTTTCATTCTAGTCTTCCTAATTTTAGGCCTTTTATTTAAAGTACCTAGTGAGAAAGGGTTCTCACAGGAATTAAAATATGTCTATAAATTGAAATATAGTTCAGATGCAAAGTTCTTTAGGCTGCAGGTAAGTTTAATTCAGTGACCTCCATTTCTCGCTTTCACAATAATTTCTTTTTTTTTCCTAATGTCTTTTTCCTAACATTCTAAATACTTAATCAGACTTAATCACACATTAATTGGCTAGGCTCAGAAATGAACAATGTCAGAATGGGTAAAAAGTTTCTTGCAAATCTAAAATAGTGTTTTGGTAGTGCCTGTCCATATAAGACCAGCTTATACTATGCCTAATCTAACCAGTTTTTAGTCCTATACTAAAAAAAAAATAAATAAAAAGAAATTTTAAGGAAACAATCCATTCCTATATATGAAAAGGAACAAAGATTAAGCAGTCACTGTAAGTATTTCAGGCACTATTTAGGCTACTTCCGTTTCCGCTATCCAAATGTAACCATTAAGAATATTTACAGATGGTAAGGTTGGGTTAATAATGCAAAATGAGGAGAATAAAAGAGGGAAATCATTTAAGAATTGGTTTGAAGTACAGTATGATGGCAAAATGAAGAATATTATGTATTCAGAATGGGAGGTGATAGTTTCTTAATATTAAGAAATTCTTTATTATAATAGGCATGACACTTCCAAAAGCAGAAAGTTTGTGTCAGGGAGAGTAGTTGAGTCTGTAGTCTGTGCAGCACAGACAAACCAGGACTGCTTCCAAGGACAGGCATCTTACTTCTTCTGCAGCTTCCGCAGAGAGGTCATCTGGTAATTAATAGAGCCCCTAAACCAAATGTACCTTTCTGGTCACTGCAAAACCACTTGAAGAAGGGTAGAATCAGACTGCAGGCCCTCCCACAGTGAGTATTCTCTCCATACACCTTTCTAGTGAATGCAGCAAGCAAATTGTTAAGGTTTGGAGGAAAGACTTAACTAGGAATGTGGAGTTTGGTTAAGAGATGACTGAGGAATGTCCATAAAGCAGGAGGAGTATTTGCAGGTAATGTAAAAAGCTTGAGTGCATAGCATTAAGATCTATTAGCCTTCAAAATAAAACAAAGCAACAACAAAACCACAAAAAAACACCACGACCAAACAAAACCAACCAACCAACCAACCAAATTATAAAAAAAAACCTCCCAAAGAAGTGTTGTTGAAAGCCCCATAATTTCAGACACTCAAAAGTAGACAAAAGAAAATATTAGCAAATGTAATTGGCAGAACAGTTTTGCATTAGCAAGGAGCGATCAGATAAATCACTAAGGTCTTTATCATCCTCAGTTTCAGAAATTTGTGTAAGGATGTATCATGCCCTCAAAACTAGTATTTGTAGTTTTATAAAACTAGCCTAGTAAACCTCTCTTCTAATCAATTGTGACACCTTTTTTTTTATTTTGGAAGCTCTTACACAGAGCCATGGATGGTCTAGTGCTCACAGCTAAGGGGCAGGAGCACTGCCTATGCTTCAGAGTTAACATAGCCATTCTGGTCTGTAGGGAGAGAAATCTGTAAAGAGAAATTCAGGCAGCTATTCTCAGAATTCCTCAATGACATGGGGTGTTATGAAAACACAGGTCTTGCTTTAGTTATTCTTTATTAGTTACAGCTTCAAATGTGAACCTGCTAATTGCACTCTCTGCATTTTGGTGAATTCTCCTAAACCCATAGATCCCTCTTCTCAGTTATTGAGCTGACAAGTAATTGCACCTCTGAGCCAGCTCAGCAAGGCGCCTCTGCCAGGGAACCTGCTGTGGTATCACTATTACCAGCAGTAATCATTGTCCCTAAGGAGTCTATGTATGGGAAGGAGCAATGATAAAACAGGTAAATCGAAAGGGAAAAGCATACATTAAAGCAGCATAACATAATATATAAATGCTAAAATTGCATATGGGAAAATAAAATATATTTTCATGGTTAGACTATTTTCCCAGTACTCTATTTTCAGATTTAATATAGATTTAAGTCAACTCTCAGCTTAATTTTACTTTGCAATATTCCAGGAGCTTCATAGTTTTTTTATTAGGATACTTATTACCTCTCTTTAACTAGGTTTTATTTTGCCCATAATATAATAGGAGGAGCACAGCCATATTTTTTTGAATATCTGAATATGTATATATGACTTTCTCTAGATATTGTAGATTTCAATGCAGAGATTTACAAAAAGAGAAAACTGTTCTTTCTTACTATGCTACCCCATAGCCCTAAATGATTCCAGCTTTACAGTCTTAAACTAGCTAACGATTTAGAAAATCAACTAGTATTTGATAAAATGGCAGTCACAGAATGAATGACAGTTTATTTGTCCTCTGGTGATTTATCTAAGTAAGAAAAAAAATTAAAAAGAGCATTTCCAAGGTTTTGGACTCTGGCTTATCTGTACCACTGTAATAGTTCAGTTTAATGCCAAATGTATCATGTTTATTTCATTTTAATCTACTGCATGTGAGTCTGATCTCATAAGCTCTAAGTACACAGAACTTGCATTGACTTCAGTTGTATTCATACGCTGCTACTGGAGGATCAAAACCAAAGAATTTAAACTCTGCTAATTAGCCCTTTAGTGGGAACTTGAGTAATTCTGTACCTTGAATGTTCAAAAATGAAGCAAATCAGTATTTACTAGAACTGTGGAGATTAGAAATGAGTATACTAGGCAGAAGAGTGAATTTTCCTCAGAAGATTAATTGCAGAACTTAATTGTGTTAGATTAAACCCCCATTTAAATAAGTTCAGTATGATTGTTAAAATTGTTAGTATGTTCAGAAATTAACTAAACATTTTTAAATATCAAATAAAATAAATATTTTTCTGTCTGATCACAAGTAATGTATAGTGGGTTTAATACAAACTGCATAAGCTGTGAGTCTTTCCCGAGTAAGTCTTGAGCAACAAAGGTCATGATAGATGGAAAAAGACCCTGACATAGTAGTGCAGAGATTTTGAAAACAAACCAGTTGACGCAGCTTTAAAACAGGTTAACTGCTGAACTATTTCATCAAAGGGAAGCGGCTCACTGTATTAGATAACATGAAAACGCACAGCAAAAGCTAAGGATGCCTTTCAAAAAAAAGTTGAGGGGAAAAGAAAAAAAATCTCCTAGCAGTTTTTGTTTCCCTACTGGAAGCTATCCCTCCTCGGAAGGTGCAGTTAATTTTCTCCTCTGGGTGTGCTGCTGCTCCATTGTGCCTTTCTCCTGGCTCAGTGTGCTGTGGCCCCGAGTGGATCAAACAAACCGTGGTGAAAGTTTCCCTCATTTGCATCACTTCTAGACAGCCCTGTCGTACTCTTTGCTGACAGGAAATCACTGTCTTTGTCACCTTTCTTCAGTGATCTCCTTTTGGCAGAGATTGGCCATGTGACCAGGATTAATCACAACAGTTCTGGCTCAGAACTCAATGACATGTTTTCCTCAGCACTTCAATAATGGTGTAGAGGAGTCAGTAGGAAATGACTGCATTAATTTCAGAGTGAAAAGATAATTAACACTTAAGGAGTTAGTGCTATAACCTATGGAGCTATTATTCAAATTAAAACTAATTTATTTAAAACTTGTGGAAAAAAAAGAGGAAAAAAACCCCCCCAAAACAACCAAAATTGTCCTTTAATGCAACTTAAAATAATCTTATAAGATTCACAGAGTTTAAAAAGAAGCCCAAACCATATTTAATGTGATAATATAAATACCTAAAAACTTACACATTTGAAACTGGAGGCTAAAGTATGTAAAGTGCTTACTTAGATGATATGAATAGGATACTGGCAAACAAAAGCAGCAGTGTGCTCCTAGAATGCTGTGCTTCAAGGAGTTTCCTTGGCAACAGAAATGCAGTTCCAAAAGTAGACAGAACTTTCCTCAGAAAACATACTATTAATAACAACCTTCCGGAACAACTTGGAACAATTTGACTACTTGGCAATAAAATGCCAAGTGTTCTGCAAATTAATCTAACACATAACAGTTATATGTTTCTCTTGCCCATAATTCTCCTGAACTGGGGGACTGAGTTCTCTGCTGTTAGAGGATACAAATGTGCAAAGTGGTTCCAAATGCTGTGCAAACAGAGAGAGGGCTCAAATAGCAGCAGCCTATAAGGATCAATTAATGTCCTTCGTATCATTTTAACTTGTAAAACAGATTAGTTTAATTGGATTACTTCATTCCATTTAAAATGAGTTCTGCGTACCTACTGAAGCCACATTGTTGTTCAGTTTTTATTTCAAGCAGATTTTCCATATAAAGAAAACTTATTAAAAGATTAACAGCCTGTAGAGTGATATACTTGGACAACATGCTTAGGGGATTGGTTATAAAGTCAAAAACATGAAGAATTTTGCTCCTATACTGCATATTCTGCATGACACAGGATAGCTTCTGTCTGTCTGGTAATCTGTCAGTGCCTGCATGAAGCTGCTACAACAGTCACTGGTAGAAAATGGTGATTGTCACTTTAGAGAAAGCTCTCAGCACACTGCAGGATTGAGCCCCTTGTAGGTAGTAACTACAAATATGCTATGCATGCAGTATTTTTAGATATGTCATCATTTCTGTATGAGCCAAGAGAATAAACTAATTTCAGATTCGCCTTGCTAATAGGAATCATTAGAATTCCACTAAAGGCCATAAGTTTACCAGACAGGAAAGGTAGGCTGTGCTACTACCTCGACTTTTCCTGAATTCTCAGACCTAAAGGTTAAAAGTAATCAATATCTCATTGTGCAGCCTGATAATAAGTAATAACCATGATGTTAAAATCTAAATGACTGCAGATAGCACTTAGTTGTGTTGACCCATTTGGAAAGGCTTTTTAATTGCAACCAGAATAGTCATAGTTTGCTAATAAACTTTTAGGCTACCTTGCAAAAATCAACACATTTTTTAAATATTATTTTAATGCTATTAGCAAATTATGTCCCAAAATCAAAGCTTTTATTTTATATGACACATGTAACATTAAAAAAAAAAATAAAAATTATTCTGATAAATAGTATCAATGATGATATTAATCACCAATAGTAAATTACAGCACTCTGCCTACATGGATTGATACATGCTTTAATGGAAGTTATGCCTTTGACACTGTAGTATGTTTTTAACTGTCATAGATAGTAAAATAATTGAGCTGAGTTTTGCACAGAACTCTGACATCAGTTACTGTTCTTCACAAAGTTCAGTAATTTCCTCGTACTAGGCTGCTTGGTTGTTTTCCCCAACAGATTAATCATAGATTCATAAAATCATAGAATCAGCTACATTGGAAGAGACTTTTAAGATCATCAAGTCCAACCATTACCCCAGGAGTGCCAAGACCACCACTAAACCGTGTCCCTGAGGGCCTCATCTACATGGTTTTTGAACACTTCCAGGGATGGTGATTCCACCACTGCCCTGGGCAGCCTTTTCCAATGCTTGATCACCCTCTCTGTGAAGAAATTTTTGCTAATGTCCAGTCTAAACCTCCCTGGTGCAACTTAAGGCCATTATCTCATGTCCTATCACTTGTTACTTAGGAGAAGAGACCGACCCCCACCTCTCTCCATCCTCCTTTTCAGGTAGTTGTATAGAGCGATAAGGTCACCCCTGAACCTTCTCCAGACTAAACAACCCTGGTTCATTCAGCCATTCCTCATAAGACTTGTGCTCCAGACCCTTCACCAGGTTCATTGCCCTTCTCTGGACCTGCTCCAGCACCTCAATGTCTGTCTTGTAGTGAGGGGTGCAGAACTGAACACAGCATTCAAGGTGCTCACCAGTGCCAAGTACAGGGGGATAATCAGTGCCCTGGCTCTGCTGGCTGCGCTGTTTCTGATACAGGCCAGGATGCGTTGGCCTCCTTGGATGCCTGGGCACAGGCTGGCTCATGTTCAGTGGCATCAATCAGCACCCCCAGGTCCTTTTTCACTAAGCAGCTTTCCAGCTACTCTTCCCCAAGCCTATAGCATTGCATGCGGTTGTTGTGGCTCAAATGCAGGACCCGGTACTTTCACTTGTTGAACCTCATGCCATTGGCCACAGCCCATCAATGCAGCCTGTCCAGATACCTCAGCAGATCAACACTCCCACCCAACTTGGTTTTGCCTGCAAATTTTCTTGAGTACACTCAATCCCCTCATGCAGATCATCAACGGAGATACTAACGCTGGCCCTGACACCGAGACCTGAGAGACACCACTAGTGACTGGTTGCCTCTCCTGGGTTCAGCTTTAATGGTTATTTTTCTCCTTCCTAGTAGCTGGTACAGTGCTGTGTTTCAGCTTTGTTCTGAGAACAATGCTGATAACACACCACTGTTTCAGGTTCTCACCAGTGCTTACCCTGATCAAGGACTTTTCAGTCTCTCATGCTCTGCCAGTGAGGAGGGGCACAAAAAGCCAGGAGAGAGCAGAGACAGGACACCTGACCCAAACTAGCCAAAGGGGTATTCCATACCAGAGCACATCATGCCCACTATATAAACTGGGGGAGTCACCCAGAAGTGCAAATCGCTGCTCAGGTCAGGCTGGATATCAGTCGGTGGGTGGTGAACAATTGTATTGTGCATCACTTGTGTTTATTGGGGTCTTTTTTTCCCTATTTAGTTTTATATTCTCTTCCCTTGTTATTTCCCTTACCATTATTATTATTGATGGCAGCAGTAGTAAGTTTGTGTTATACCTTAGTTATTGGACTGTTCCTATCTCAACCCATAGGGCTTACATTCTTTTGATTCTCCTCTCCATCCCACCAAGAGCAGGAGGGAAGAAGGGGGGAGCAAGCGAGTGGCTGCATGGTTCTGAGTTACCAGCTGGGCTTAAACCACAACATTGCCAACTAGATGTGATATCATTAAGATACCATTAAGAACCTCAATGACTTTCCATGCTAGGAAAACCAATTGTTTTGATTGAGAGGTCTCAGAAATGCCTGATACGCCAGGCAGTAAAAATCTGACTGTTGTCAGAACATCAACTAAATAAGTTCAGGACCTGACACAGCAAAGTTTCCTGGTCTGTTATTGCAGGGACTGATGAAATTGGTTAACTTTTTCTATGCAGGGTATTTTCACTTCAGTTGCACTAGAGACAGAGTGAAAACTCCTTTGTAACACATCCTGTAACAACCAGCTCATTTTTTCACTGGTCCATATGTTTAATTTCCTTCCTACTTCTGGCAAATTTTGCATTTTAAAAAGCAGAAGAGAAAATAATTTCTAGTGAAAATTTTACTTGAAGCACTGAAATGTTAAGTTGTGGTGTCTGTGCATAACTACAACCGGAAGACACTGATTACCATGTCTACAGAATTATAAAGTCAGTCTAGAGTGGATAAAAAAAAGATTTTTTTTTACATCTTGTTGGTTAATTCCATAATATATTTCAAATGTAAACATGCATTTTTAAAGGCAGTGTCTGTTCTATGGAGCGACTCCCTATTCTTCCGCAAGAAATGCTTCATGCATTTCACAGAAGTGGGTTTCTTCCACTTCTTCCCAGCATGACATTGAAGATGAACTTCACATTTTAGCAAAGCAGTATATTTACTGAGCTTGTAGCAAAAGCCAGCACAGCTTTTTGGAGATTAAAGCAGTGTGTCTAGAATGAAAGAGGCATTCTGCTTCAAACAAAAGTAGATGTGTACCACATAGCTGTCATCACCATTCCTTACTACAGCTGCAAAATGTGGACAATTTACAGTTACCACGTCAAGCATCTTAGTCAACTCCACATGCTCTGTGTTTGTGGCCTTGCTGGTATAAAATGGTAGGATGAGGTCCCAAGCAGTGAGACCTTAAAACATTGTCAAATATTCAGCGCTGAAGCACTAATAGTCTGACATGCTCAGCTGTGGGGGTTTGAGTGCATATGTCCATCAGGAAATTACCCAAAGCCATTTTCTGTTCATCAAGCATTTTTAGCTTTTAAAAAATGGATACGGCACCTTAATTCACCCCAAAGGATGATGAAAATTGCAATCTTCATTGTTTTCTGTATGCTAGGACTGCTTAGTGTCCAAACAAGGTAGGAGCACAAGGTTAGTTTCAGATATACTAAATTATTCACATTCTGTGAAGTACAAGTAAGAATAACCAAAGCATAGCAGCACTTTAACTTAACCATTGGACTAAAAATCCCTAAGAAAAGGTGTTATACTTGTGCTGTTATATATGTAGTCAAACACCAGGGACATCAATACTGTGGTGCAATGTTCTTCAGTACTCTGAATGGAGTAAAGAGGCCATATGA
This sequence comes from Neopsephotus bourkii, assembly GCF_033783945.1. NCBI lineage: Eukaryota > Metazoa > Chordata > Aves > Psittaciformes > Psittacidae > Neopsephotus > Neopsephotus bourkii. The sequence continues at coordinate 1,330,011 of NW_026901866.1, read as the reverse complement.
TGCTCAAGAACTTGGGCATATTCTGGTTTACATTGCTCTTAGCACAACCTTTTAAATTTAGCCTTTGGTCTAAAGGAGTTGAATTTATCTGTATTTTCTCGTTTCCTGGCACCCTGGATCACGTGCAGACCACATGTAAGCAGTGCAGAGGCTTGCAGCTGCCCACTGTGAGGCTAGTATTTAATGTATTTTGGCAGATTTTATGAAAGTTCATATGAATCAGCTGACTAAAAACTCCTCATGAAGTGATTTGTAAATTTGCACTCAAAATTCACTCATGAAGTCTCATATACAGTAATGGCAAATAAGAGATATCAGCCCTCCGTAAAAATGAAGAAGTTCAAAGAAGCCAGAACTGGTTTCCCTTTATCACACCCTATCTCAGAATTTTTAGTCTAATATTTCACAGCCTTTGTTCTGGGTTATGAAACCATGTGCTACCTTTAAGGTCTTATACAATAACTGTAACACGTAAATGGTTCCATCAGGTCAGCTAATAGTGTGTCCTGTGCAGTTCTCCAGATACTTCAGTTCCATGAGGTTGTCCAATAATTCTGAGCCCACATCATAGAATCGTAGAATACCAGGTTGGAAGGGACCTTAAGGATTATCTGGTCCAACTTTTCTTTGTAAGCATGACCTAGACTAGAAATAGTCTAGACATAAACCTTACAGAAGACATAAGATTCCACCTCAAGGAATCCCATAGGTTTAGCCCAGGGCTGTGACAAACCACCCTCTCTACAGTGTCTGTGCTTGTGCTGCTCTAAAGCTTTCTGCCACTGGTCTCACCAAATAATATGTTGACATAAGATAAAATTAGGAGTGTTAATAGCACACTGACAACATAATTTTGAGTTGTGTCTGGACATGTTCTTCTTGGTTTTTAGCAGCTTGGTGGATTAGGCTAGTTTAGAGGGATGCAGACAAAAAATTTTGCTAGCAAAAATATGCTTGGCAATAGCAACCTTATTCCTAAAGTTAGTTGCCAGTTATTAATTCACTTTACAATTTATTCAGCTCATACTCCGTGAGAAAATATGTTTTTTTTCTGAACAAGTAGGAATTATGTGCTTTATACATGATATTTTACTTCATAAACATAACACAGGAAATACCAATATACCTCATAAATAATCAATACTGTAATGTTGGGTTTTTTTTAAATAAACAAAAACCAAATGACCACAGAAAACCTTTGTTAAGAGGTTTTCTAGATGAAATCCAAATTCACTAAATCTCAAACTTGCACTGACAGTGCATTCAATGCATACCCATTTAAATAATAAAAAATATACCAGTTTATAATTTCCTGAATCTGTATTTGCATGTGTATTTTATTTGTATTTTTATTTTCAGAAATATATACTATATTTTTATATTGAAAATACATAACATATCAATATAAAATATTTTTAAAAGATATTTCTAAACTTTGCACTAATTAAGGTTAAATGATGTTTGGGTTTTTTTTTTTTACATTGTGCATATATTTTTTAATACATTGTACCAGAAATTAGCTGCATCATTTGTATGAACTCCTCCTTCTAACAAGGTAAAATAAGTGATCACTATAATTGCATTCATAGTTGTTGCAGTTGTGGTTGTATCAGGTCCAATGGGATCCTGGGGTAGGCTCCAGTCAACTCTTGTGGCCAGTGAGAAATGCCTGTGGTTGTTCTTAACTTTTGTGGATGCTGATATTTTAGCATTGCTGAAAACATGGTTGCTATAGAATTTCACTGATCATGAACTGTAAATGTTGAAGTTGGCTCTATGGGTAGATGCTTTTGAGGGAAGACAGCAGTTGTACCTTTCACATCCTATTATTGCAGAATGACAGGTGCAATTACAGATGTGCAGGACATACTCCATTTATGGCACTGAGCAGATCAGCAGCACAGTGTCACATGCTGCAGGGAAGGCGATGGAGAAGATGTAGTTTCCCCAGTAATGCACTGGGAGAAGGGGTCATCTGTGAAGGCTGATTTAGACTACTGGAGGAGGTTCCTCTGACAGGTGATTCAGAGCAGGAGCTTAAGTTAAGCACTCTGAAATAGTTTCAGAAGAAACCTTTTCTCTCTTATTTTTCTCACCACTGATTGTATAAAGAGGTTATGAAGATCAGCCTCACTCAGCGTTACCTCTCACTGACTTTCAGTTATCATGAAAAGAGGGGTTTTTAGTACCATTGTGCCATGTCTATGCAATATTCCAGTTTGAAACCCTGCTGTGGTACATCCAGATTTTGACAGAAATCACACTGGAGTTTGATCATCTCTGCTTTACCCACTGATTTTTCTTAGAAATGGGAGATGATAGATACATGCCATTTTTCAGGTGTTAACTTTCTGAAGGTGAACATTAGCCTTTTTGAATGATGTATTGAGACATATATATGGGGTTTTGCTGTCCTTTATCAAGGAGAACTATGTGCCTGCTATGTAAGCAGAAGAAGAATAATTCCCAAGATATCTTAGTTTGTTCTATGTGGAGAAATCAGATAAACACCATCCGAGGTGAGACATAGTTAATCATGTGATCCCACTTTGCTCTCTCAAAAAGTTCATCTCCACTGGGTTTTTTTCTAGTAAGCATATGTAATTTATAGTCAGAGTTCATTTTTCTCCAGCCAGTCCGTAGTCAAATGCCTCATAGTGCCAGTATGGAAGATGTTTGCTTTTTTTCCCAGATCCCAGAAAAAAAAAAAAAAAGAAAAGAAAAAAGAAAAAAGCAGAGCTTTCTTTTTGAAAATATTTTGTTTCTTTATTGTTTCAGTTTGCGTCAAAGGAAAATTCTACTCTTAGAACTTCTGCCTGATTTAATCTTCAGTTATGGGTTTTAGGTGTCTCTTTTTTGTTATCTCTCCACTAGAACACGTAAGGTGTTTATGCCAGAGGCTGAAACATGTAATAGTCTAAATAAATAAATACATAAAAAGAAAGAGAATAAAGCAGGTAATGAAAATCACCTCTCTTTTCCACCTTTGCTTCTATACTGAGCTAGGGACCTTTCTGTCCATTCCTCTTCCTATCAGTTATGGTTAAATGCTATGGCCATGGTGCTGTATGAGCCGTATAGTGCCTTTGTGCAGTTAGTTTCCTTGCTAAGTAGAAAAAAAAAATTCTGAGATGCCTACTAAAGATTAGAACGGGTATGAAGATACATATTTGATTCAGTTTTAATAAACATACAGGATAATTTTCTGGTAAATAAGGCCAAACAATATCTCTTCAACTCATGAATACACATAGTAGATTGATAGCTAACTCACAGCCCCCAGAGGATTAGGCACAAGGAAACAGGTTTCATTGCCAGTGAATACTACTGGTCTGGGCTCCCTCACCCTACCGAAGTTCAAGAATCAATCAAGGGAATGATTAAAGAGCTAGTTTAAGACTGAAAATATTAAATTCTTCCATCTTATTTCTCCAAATGAGGTATGAGACAACAGTCACATTAGAAAGGAAGGAAATATCTGTGATTACCCAGGTAAAAACCAATGAAAATCACAAGACATAAGGTAGCAGTGACTATGAGCACCAGAGTTTTGTCTGGAACTCCAGCCAAAAAAAAAAAAGGCTTTTCTCTGAGGCACCAGAAACAATGTTTTAGTCTCTAAAAAGAATTGATCAGAATGATGTAAATAGCCCTAAGTAAATTTAAAGCTATAAAAAGGTTTTCTTAACTAATACCAGAAACAGAAAAGAGGATATGGTATGGTGCCAGAAACTAGAGCACCCATGTGTAACTGGAGACATAAAACATTTCATTATTGTATCTCTTCCCCAGGATCACTTGTAAAATACACAGGTCCTATTCACAGGGAAGACATTAGAGTAAAGCCAATCTAATATATGCTTCCAAAGAGTGGCCAAGCTATCTAGAGAAGTGCCAAAATAGAAACAGCAGAACACACACATAGATGTAAGTCAAAAGAACCCATGAAGCAGGGCAGCTGCAGACTGCCTGAAAATGTAGGCTTTTTAGTGTAACATATGTAGTGTAACAGGCAACAGGAAAAGTAGAAGGAAAAATGTTCTTGAAAAAAAGAGCCAGGCAGACAGATTGAATATTGCAGTTACCTTTGAAATTAAAATATAGTGTCTGAAACCAGTGAGAATTTAAGGTTTTAATGAAGAAGTAGATATGTGTAATATGACTTAAACAGATCTGAAGATTCTGTTTTCTGGCAATGCAGAAGGCTGCAGGCATTCATTTGCTATATTTGCAACTATGCTATTAGATCAATGACTAATTTGATACCAGCTGGATTGTGGAGCCAGCTGCAGTGCAACACTGATAAGGAGCAAAATTAGACTGGAGAGATGCAACCAAGCACTGCAGATGTGCAATGAAATCATTATGAGACCAGTGAATAAATGCAGTCAGTCAGCAAGGAACCCCTGAAATAAGAGATGTCATCACTTAAAGTTTACTATTGTTTTTCAAGAATTCTGCATACTTTGGCTACTGGTCTATACAAGCTCTGGTTTCAACTGGAAAGCAATATTCAGAGCAGTACCTGAAAGGAGCAGGAAGGTGATTGCTCTCTAGCATTCTAGCTGAATATAACTTTTGAAGAAGATTCTAAGGGCACTTGGAGGTTAAATTGAAGTTAGCACAAAACCCCACAAATCACCCTAAAGACAGAATTCTGTTAGTCTTCAGTTAAACTACTGAAAAAGCCAACATGGCAAAGCAGACACCATGCACCCACAGAAAGTAATGCGCAGTGGATAAATTATCTACTACTGGCCAGAAAATCTGCTCACAAAACTGTTGAACAAAATGCTGAGAGCCTGGGACATGTCACAATTTTTTTTTTCAGGGCATCAGTGTTCACTGTGATGTCAAAACCATGTTTTGGCATATTGATCTGAATGAACAACACAGCCTCTGTTTTGCTACATATTTTGCTAACTATCTGTAGGCTTTTATGCTTATCACTCTCAGCTTCTAGAGCTATTCCAGTATAATATGGACTGGCACTCTTAGTCTAGTGAGTAGCTGATGGCAGTCTAAACATAGGAAACAAAAATGTCAAAGATGCAATCCATAACTAACTCCTACATGAAAACCTGGGCAGGAGTATTAATCTAAATGCAGAAAACTTGAAAGCATTTGAGTCACCTGTGGGTGGCATCTGTTGATTTTTTAAGGACTTTGCTGCTGGCCACGAGAAAACAGGAGCCACTCAGGAAACAGGCAGAACTCTTGGTAGAAGGACAGGCCAATCTTTCACAGGCATGAGCAATAGTTTTTACAAATTTTTTGCACATTTGGCAAAAGCCCATGGATTTTTGCAAGGGTAAATATAGAGTGACTAAACCAAAACAAACAAACAAACTAACTAGAGGACCAAGGGCAAATAAAATGTTGGGAGGGAGACAAAGGAAGCAAGATGCCAGTCCTTAAATAGTATTTCAAAGGACTGAGCTTTAGGAGCTCCTGTAGCAGTTCCTCTGTCATTTTCCCCCACACCGTGCTAAAAGTAGTGAGTGAGTGTAGGGCTAAGTTAGAGTTAAAATAGCATTCCTTCAAACAGAAAGTCCTGGTTTCTGAAATCAGTGACAATATGGGTTTCTGTCTTGCCCAGAAGCAGCAGCACAACTTGCTCCCTTCGCATCCACAATGCACTTGTGTTCCAGGAGAGGTAATGTACCATGAGTTACCTGATGGGCAATATGTCACCTTTAAGACACCGTGTGCTGCCTCTAGCTGTAAGTAGACCCACAGCCCACCTCTTTCTTTTTTTTAAATCTTACTTCAAGTGCTGGATGTATCCCTACAAATTAATGAACAGTACTGAGTCTTCCAAAAAAGCAGATTAACATAGTGAGGAACTTAGTATAGATGCAAATCAAAGAGAATATAGTTATATAAAGGCATATATCTTCATTTAGTTCAGTTGTATGTAAGATACATATCTATATACATGTATTTTGACTAACAGCACAAATGCAAAATAAGTAAGCTTTGCTATTCCTGACATATTTCAAAGTTACTCAGAGTATTAAAATGTTAAGCAATATAACATGCATTTCGTGGAAAATGTTTCTGTTTGGCTCAAATTAAGTAAAAGTCAACTCTTCCTGTTATAAGCCAGATTAAAAGAGAGGTAGAATTTTGCTGGCCCACTGCAGCAGGCAACAGCAAGCAGAAATGCTTGTTGTGGGAGATAGGATGAATGTATGTGAGGAGCTTTTTGTATCTCCTTTCAAAGACGCGTGTCTCACAAATTTCCTGGTGGAATAACAGGGTATTCTGTCTCTGTGAACTAACCATTTCCACAGACAGTGCTCTTCATTGCCATGGTAAACCAGCAGGTAGGAAATTCTGACCTTGGTGCTGATGCATGCTTAAATGATAGCTAAAATTTTCTGGTTTGCCCTTGCATGTTTAAACAGTGAGGAAATAGATTTCCTGCACTTCACCCAAATGAATTCATGACAGAAAATGAATCTTCTACCAATTTCCCTGTTTCCTTCCCTTTAATCCATTCACTGCACTACTTTAATAACTTGCACATCATTTGAAAGCCGTTATGCTTATGAGTGCCTGTATCTGTTCCTAACATCTCTTTACTGTCTGGGTAACTCCAAACCGGGAGACCTAAAGTGATGGCAGATCTGGTGGTTTAGGCAGTTGGTTCCATTGAAGTCAGCATAGACCCTCTGGCTCATGCATATGATTTGCTTGTGAATTTAATGCAGAGGTCTTCTGAGAAAAGGCTTTTATATTGATATTTATGATTTTATAAGGCTAAAAATAGCACTGAACAGCCACCATTTCCAGTTACATGCTTACTTCTTTCCTCTCTGGTGCTTTCTAAATTCTACCCCCTGAAGTATATGGTACCTTTTCCAGGCTGCATCTTTGAATTCTCTTTGTAGCTATATTCTATGATTCTGTATCTTTTAGCTTGCTGACTTAATCTGGCAGGGCCAGAATTTCCTACCTGGGCACTACAGATTTTAACACCAGTAGATTCTGATTGATTAAATCTTAAACCCAGGCACTCTCCCATGTTCTGATCCCTAGTTGTCATGTCATCCAATAGTTGAGAATCTTTCTTGAAGTTTTGACCTTAACTCATCTATTCAGGCATCTCAGCTACCTGTCAGTAGTCGGCAGTGACCTTACATTTTGCATCCACTTCTTTTGTGAGTCTGAATGTACAACGCTAACAATGGATTGCACTGATGCCTGTTGTCATTGCTTTGTATGGCTGTGAGATGTTTGGACCCAGATCTGTGGGCATAGTAGTCTTTGTTCCTACATCCTTTTAAGTAGTGATGCTGGCCAACATAATTTTGTGTAGCCTGTATTCAAGCTTCCCAGGAAAGCTCCTGGAAAACAATTATGTTGTGGGGTTTTTTTTAATCCAGATTCTCTTCTGGTCTTTCCTAGGGGCAGAGGGGTATGTTGTGATACATTGACGTGTTATGGGATTTTATTTTATAACATGGCATGCAAAAAAGCCTATGAATTTAGCTACTGACCATTTTTAACATGAGAAGATATTAGTCAACCTTGGTATCCTGCCTCAAGCAGCAGCCAGTCCCAGAAAACCTAAGATAAGATGAAGAAAATAATCTCTTTTCTATATATTTAAATTAGTTCCAATGGTCTTTAATTGATGGAGTTTATTCATTTCTTTAATGTTTAACTTTTCTTTGAATGGTCATCTCATTTTCTGTTAAAATGGATAATTAGCAGATTTGACCACCAGGTGGCCTACTACGCTGTGTTAGCATATGCCCTAACTCCTTAAAACGGGTGAACAATCATATTTATTAAAACTTCCGTTGTTAGATGGCGTTATTCTGTGAGTGCAAGTGTGGCATTTGCAATCTTAACTTTCTTTTTTTGTGTTGTACTAATCAAATGTAAGTGTATTCATACCGGTGGGACTTTTTCAGGCTGATGAAAGGTTGCAAAATTAAAAACATGCATGATGTCCTTAATGATTTTTGCATGGTTAAAATATTCAAACCTTTTTCTTAAGTGCTTAATGGCTTTACCAAAGGACAGTTAATTTCAGTTTCTGCCATTTCTTCCACACTTTATTAAAGAGGAAAAGAATGAAATCAATGCAATGGCAAATCTTCAAGCATCAGTACAAAATGCCAATCACCAATGAGCTTGAAAAATTACCTTTAATAGGGTTAATGTAGTGCTAGTGTAGTTGCTTAATGTAAAAAAAGCTCTATGGCCTGTTATAAAATATGTATTCATTAATTTCTTTAAACTTCAGTTCTATGGCAACACATTATACCTCTAGCATAATAGCTAACTAAATGACCTAAAAGTTGACTCAGATGTAGATTTGAAAAATGTAACCTATTACTGTTAGGAACATGGAGTATTCAACAAGGTATACTTTTTTATTTTTAGAATTGTCACTAATTAGCAAAATATTATTAAGATAGGAAGTGCAGCCACTTAAACTAAGAAGTGAAGCCACTTTATTTATGTCAATGAAGTGCAGGTACCATTCACAAAAGTTCTGCCACCGTAAAAATCAGTCACCTTTGCCGATATTCTCAATAGAACGTATTCCTTTAAAAAAAAAATAATTGAAAACCCAAATAAACAATGGGCTCTTTTCCTTACCACTCATCCTTTTCTCATTTTTTTTTCTTGAATATTTCCTTCTTTCTTTGAAATTACTAAATTCCCTACATAGTGTAGCAAACATCTATTAACCAGGCAAATAGTTAAATTTGAAAACATCACCACAGATTGCTCTAAGCATATGTCTTAATGGGCACATATCTTTCCAATTTGTATTTGAACAGCCAGATAGCTATCATGACATGCATGATTACCAGGATAGGCTTTCCACAGAGCAGGACCAGAATGTCTTGAGAGAATGCCAGAAAGACAAAAGTTCATGTCTTCCCTAGTGTTTGCTGTAGCTGAAGTCGATTCAAAATATCCCAAATTTGCTTCATATTGCTTCACTACTGGGTTTGTGTCCTGGTATTTCCTGCTGCTGCAGTCCTTCTCAAGCATTGCTTTCCTTCTCAGGTATATACCTATCTTTTCCAATTTTCAAGATACACTTTTTCTGTCTTCTTTAAGTAGAATTCAGACATTAAAACAACACTAACTTGCCAATCTCTAAATCCACTGACATTGCAAGTGTTAGATATATATTTAGATATCAGTGCTATAGCCACCAGTTTATCAGTTTGTTTAGGGCACAGAGATTATCATTTCCATGAGGCAACACAAGTCACCATGAACTTGTGGGGGGTTTTCCTGAAATCAGTTCTACTGCACAATCTTAACAGAACTATTCTTTTTTTTTAATTGCTGGTTCTATTAATATACTGGTGTTATGCTGTGTGCTGATTTCAGAGAAGCTTATTACAAAATGCTAAGCACAAAGGGTTAGATTCCCTGGTCTATCACAATCACTTCACATTCAACTTTACAATTTCCAGAGTGAATCTAGAGCAGTTGATAGTGTGCACTAGAAAATACTCTCCTTGTGGGTGAACAGCTCATTTTTCTCCTGTTCCCCATCCTCCTTTACAGCATGAATAGATGCAGAAAAAAAAATCTTTACGTGAACCAGAGAACCTAACAAGTAAACCCCAAAATAAACAAGCAGTATTGTCGATAAACACAAATTAAATCCAAACCCATTCTTTTTCATTTATATCAGGGCCAAGTTATTGAAATTTTGTTTTCTGACAGCCCTAAGAAGAATCAAGAATGCCCAGTGTGTGTGCATTTAAGTTCACCAGCATCTGCAAAAATTGTTCAACTTCTCTAAGTTTTGGTGCTATAAACTGTAATCCCAGAAACACTGAACAGTTAACCAAAGATCAGTACAAGTTACCTGGTTTCATGTTTGATTCTTGTAGTAATGTCATGCTTTCACAGACATTCAAGCTATTGGCAAAGGTATAAGATAAAACAGCTAGAACAGTTAAAATTAAACAAATTCAAACTAGAAACAACTCAAACCATTTCTAACAGTGAAGGAATCATAGAATCATAGAATGGATAGTGTTGGAAAGGACCTTAAGGTCATGATGTTCCAACCCCCCTGCCATGGACAGTGACGCCTCACCCTGGATCATGTCGTGCAAGAACTCCATCCAACATGGCCTTTAACCCTGCCAGGGATGGAGCATTCACGACTTCCCTGGGCAAGCCATTCCAGTGCCTCAACACTGTCACAGTAAAGAACTTCCTCCTTATATCTAACCCGAACTTCCCCTGCTTTAGTTTAAACCCATTATCCTTTGTCCTGTTGCTACAGTCCCCGATGATGAGTCCCTCTCCACCATCCCTATATGCTCTCTTCAGATACTGGAAGGCTGCTATGAGGTCCCCACGCAGCCTTCTCTTCTCCAGGCTGAACAGCCCCAGCTTTCTTAGCCTGTCTTCATGCAGGAGGTGCTCCAACCCCTTATCATCCTTGTGGCCCTCTTCTGGACTTGCTCCAACAGCTCCATGTCCTTCTTACGTTGAGGACACCAGAACGGCACAAACACACTCACACATAAACCCTATTTATTTATCATTTTATTAAGGAATGCTGTGAATTTTCCATCATTTGCATCTTTGAATCAGGTCTGGATGCAGTACCAAAAGATCTTCTCCAAGACAGAAATTTGAGCGCTTAATATATAGAGAGAAAGTAAGAGTAGGGCACATTTTATACAAATGGTAAGGTTAGATTATGACAATTTCTTGAACTTCAGATCTATGAATCAGCCCAAGTTTTGTCAGAGAATATTTTGGCAGAATGCCATTAGAGATGAGAAGCTTTCAGCTTTTACCATGCCAGCAAATAACAGTTCACCTTTAGCAGCAGCATAAATCCTTGAAAACAGACACCTGAAATCAGGGAAGTAGAAAGAAACGTAGAAAAGTTTCTGTCAAGAAAAACAAAAGTTACTTTTGTTTCTGTCTTGCTAGTTGTTCAGTAGACAAAATGAGTTCAGTGTCACTGTGTTCATGTATTCTTTTAAGGTAACTATTAGTGTTAGTTCCTACATGTTTGTAGAAATAAAGATTTATTGAGTTTAGAGCTGAGGTATTTTATAAAATGACTAAAATGTTTCATAAGTGCATTATTTTCAATCTATTTTGAAGCAAACAACATTAAGTAGTTCTGAGCTCAGACAATATATTCTGTTCGACAGGATGCTGAAGTGAATCTCAAAAGACTTGCGCTAACACATCAGAGATCATCCCTGAGACTGGGCACAACATCCATCTCTATTTCAGTTTCCCATTTTAAACTGAGGATAGTATTTCTTCACCTCACATGAGCATTGGAAGTCTGCAACTATTTGAAGCATAGGAATGACAAGCTTGAGCCTTCCTGTAAAAGACTGCATTAGGCAAACCCTCGCTGGCTGCCATTTAGAAAGAGGCTTAGTATCTCTTCTAGTCACAGCAGCTGTTGGAGATACAGGCTGGCTTTCAGCACGTCCTGGATTATCTAGGTTCCAACATTTCTGGACAGAACTGAAATTTACAGTAACATCTCACTCCACTACATTGCAGTGTAGCAGAGTACATATTTCTGTTCCTGGTGGTTCATGGTCACACTTCACATACTCCTCAGAAGTTACAAGGGTCTTACAGAATAAGCCCAATGCCACATGCAGGTGGTCTTTTCCCTTTTTCTTTTCCCATTATATGTGTGATGGTTCCCCCTCATTTTTATTGTTGTTTTGTCCATCTTAAATTATTTAAAAAATGAAGTATTCAGAAAGTCCATTTTTAGAAATGGACCCAGAATCTGATTTTCTAAGACCTCAAAGGTGAAAAAAAAAATTCATATGATTTATCATGTATGCTAGTTTGTAGAAGCAATGGCCACACTGATATAGTCCTTTAAATATCATTCAGCAAACATGGTGGTGTTGTTAAGTGTCCTAGAATTGAAATACACCTTGGAAGAACAACCTCCACCTTCAGGGTAGTCTGACTCTTGCCAGAGGAAGCTGCTTGGGCATGGCATTGTCCTGTTTCGATAACCAGTGAGGAAAAGAAAAAGCATCCGTGTTAAATACACATAGGTCAATCTGAGTGCTCTCAGTCTCAGATATTCTGAGGAAGGCTAGTTGTTAGTTCTTCCTGTTTACCCATCTTTCAATGCTTAGTTTGTTTCAGAGAGTATTGAGCTTCCTATCAATAAGGCAAAAAATGATCATTGCTGCTGTACATTTGCCATCGAAGATGTTAATACCATAAAAAAGGAAATATTTTCTTCCATGTTAAAATAATTCAATGACATTTGTGAGGTGCACAACTTCTTGCCAACTCTTCTAATTTAAAACATTATCTGTTTGAGGAAAACATATGTTAGAAATTTTTAATTCAGTGATAGTAAAGGCACTAATGAAATATGCATGTATGAATTTTGTATTGCATAAGTTTCCTCTTTCTTGAAATATGATTAAAAGCCTAACATCTGGATTATGTTTAAAAAGCTTGAATTTCCAGTTTTCAGAGAGATTCAATCTATTTTGACACTGTACACTTAGCCTGAACATTTTCAGCATGCTGTTAACATTACTTGCTATTGTAAAAAAAATAAGTTCAAGTTTAAAAAAGTTGGACTTTTCCTAATGCTAAAAATGTTTTCTGAAATAACCGTTTCTGCAGCATTCATACAGCCTTAGTTTAGGAACTGTCAGCAATCCCATTATAAATATGTTCTTGAAAGTGGTTTGTAGTTGATCATAAAAATAACTTATCTACTTGAGAGTATTTTTTCCTTTATTAAAATAGTACTATGCTTTTCCTAGATTAATATTAAAAATTAAATACTGAGTTCTTAAAAATTTATAAAATTCAGTATAAAAGGAGATTTGCCCATTGTTACCACGGATAATGGCATTGGGATGCCAGCTTTCTCCTTTCGTTGTAATAACTTCAATGTGTACTGGAAAAGTGAATAACTGTTATCTGCTGTGTCTCGTTAAGGGTTCAGGATATGTCTGTCCAGAGATGATAATAAATAGTTAACTATTTAACTTTTTTCTTTTTTAACATGTTTTAACAATAGTTGTGATGCAGTAAGCTATAATGGTATAGCTGTAAGAGGAATTATAGTGATTGCCAGTGTTTTAGATAGTCAGTGGAGATATTTTAGAACTCCTAGTGGACCTGCTGTGTGTGCCAACTTTGACATAACTCAAGGGGAATTATAAGGAACAAATCAAATAGCACATTATAAAAACTATTAGCTTTCACTTAATACAGTTCAGGATGTGCATTTAAAATAAAAATGACATTTTTTATTATAACTTTGGGTCAATTTGAGAAATCTGCTGTCAACACCCTTTCTAATCAGTACCTAGATGGGCCCTCAAACAGGTATAAGTTCTGTCATGAAGAAAAAAGTTCAAGTACTTTAAAGATCATATTGTTAACCTAGATACTACATGTAACAAGAACTCAGATCCACGTGTGCTGAGGTTGGAGACTGAAAAAGCTAGACACGGTCTGTGTGGTCTTGACTTAAGGTCACTCACCAGCCTGCAAAGATTGCAGGGCTACCACCACAGGCCAGGGATGATTTCCTTTTTCTCACAGTTTAAAAACTCTAGTAATTTGGATTACTAAAGCCACTGTGCTTTAAATGGTGGGTGTCCTGTTCTTTGTGGATTTTCCTGTCCTTTGGTGGAGACTTAGAGTTCTGCCTCTGTTGGTCTGAGGAACTTAGATTTCCATTTGGCTCTTTATGCAGTGGCAAGCCTCTTCTCCCATGAAACAGTATGGCAAATAGGTAAGAAGATCCAAAGCTATTCTGACCTTAAATATATCCCAGTAGGTTTTGATAGAAGAGAGGGTAATTTATTTGTCGATTTTCAGTCAAACTTCACTTATGGAAGGCTACTACTGACCATCCTTAGCATTCTGGCTGAGTAACAATGGAGTAAGGACTTCAGAAGAGCCAGTCTGTGAAAGATGTGCAAGAACATCCATTTCAAAATAGAATGATGCCTATAACACACAGCCTGACAATAGTCAGTGCATTTGGAATTAAATCTTTGTGTGGAGGAGTTTCAATTTTATGTTTCATGCATACTGCAAAAGTAGTCACAGCTTAGCAGAAGGGAGGCTAACAGATTGTAAATTACTTTCTATGATTATCTTCTTCAAAAAAAATCTCCATAATCTTACATTGTTGTATTTTATTTTGTAAAAATTTGAATGTAAAAATGTAGCTATACGAGATTTCAGAATATCCAGCAAAGGGTGGAGCTGCAACTCCACTTTTTTGTTTCCAGTCCAGTTTCCTTGCCATCAGATACATTTTCTGCTCTGTAATGGGCTAACAGCAGTCTATACAAGTATTTTTGGAATCTCCCTTACTCTGTAATTTTTCCTCAATAAATATACCTGAGCACTAACCCAAAGGTATAGTGGTTATTAATTCTGAAAGAGCACCATTTTAAAGTTATTTAATATCAATTATTCTCCAGGCAACTAAATAAATGTAAATTAAGCTAAATCCACAATATGTTAAGCATGTCCATTGGTTACATTTATATTGGGCTATACTAAAAGTCACACACCACACACACTGGTGGTGCAAGGGTATGAAAAATACCTCAGAGCTGTAACAGCACTGTAGCAAGCAGTGTAAGATGAATCTCAGCAATTCCTTCATATATCCGCCATGGATCCCAGTAAAACACATGGTTTATAAGCTCGATAGATTGTTATGATGTGAAATACTCCAACTCTGTGGCCTTACCGAAAATGTGCTATCCTGCATGGTGGGACTGTGTTCCACCATCATCTGCCAGTATTTGTAGATGGGTGGCAGTTTCTAGATCTATGGAATCACACGCGCCTAATACTGGACAACCCTTGCTATAGGAATTCAAACCATTGTATTTTGGTTATATGTTCTTAGAAATTTCATTATATTTAAAATCTGGTTAATAGTGTTGTAAATAACTGGTATTGCTACAAAATTGCATTCTGAAGGCAATGGGATTGAATTTCAACTCAAGTTGACACTCAATTAAAATTTCCATATATCTAGTGAATTAGCAAGTTCTTGGCTACTATATTAAGGTGGATGTCTTCCTGCTTAACTGAACACTGAGCAAGACAGGCAAAATGTGTAATAAAGCCAAATCAAGACTTAATATACCCACTCAGTTTTTTATTGTTTGTATCAAGCAGTAAGCTTGCAGCAGAACAAACTCAGGGATGTGGATTAAAAAATTTAAATAATCATTATCTTTAAAAAAAAAACTTCTATTTTTAGAGTAACAAAGCTTAAAAAAAAAAAAAAAAAGAGAGAGAGAGAGGGAGAAGCCCTTAAAACTTTGAACTGAATTACTGCCGCCAGCCAGTAGATCCATGGGGCTTGTTCGGCTAAAAGCCACAACAGACTTTGTAATGCAATGATGTAATCTTGGCTTTGTGTCATTTATATTCAACCTAAAAAAACAATTTTCCTGAATAGACAGGCTGACAACAATATTGTTCAGTGTTGGTTTTTATTTGGATTGTTTCCAAATGGTTCATATGCCTCCACAGCAACACCCTATGCCCGCCTAAGTTTTTACTTCAAATTCCAAATTTTCCCTTTTTTCCTTTCATTTTATTTTGCTTTTAAAGTCCCAGTTATGTTTGCGAAACTAACCAGCTCGGCCACAAAATTAGGATGTATCTTGCAGAGTGCATTCATTTTACTTTTTGCATATTTTTCCCGAGGTCATGTCAAGGTTAGTTTGAATTCCATCCTACATTAAGACTTCTTTCACAGCTATTTAGCTCTGCAGCCTACTCCCCGCTGGGGTCTGCCCCTTGGGCACGTCAAAGCTTCAGACCTGACAAATCACACACAGATGAAGCTGTACAGTTTTTTAAACAGTTTCATCAGTAACGTGGGTTTTTTTTTTCTTCCTTTACACTATACTTTCTTTTTTTTTTTTTTCCACTGGAGTTTATTCTCTGAATTGCAATATCCTGACGACTGATTTCCATATGGAAAATTCCCTTGCTCAGGCGAGTTGTAAAATAGAAATGGTGTTGTACAGTACGTGCCACTCACAGCCTCCCTGAAATTGAAAGTACTGCAGATCCTCTTAATTAGTAACAAGTTATAGCTCCTTGTCTAATAACTGTAATCGTATTGTTAACATCTATTTGCACAGAAAAGCCTAAAACTATAAAAGCTGATAAATATTCAGAATTTATAGTCCATATTGCGAACCCGTTAGTTATCCAGGAGAGCTGTTAGTTGTTCACAGGAATAAACTGTCATCCTTTGGATTATTCAGATGAGTAAATGTTCATCGGTGTCAAGAAATGATGCTGTGCTTCAGCAGCAATCCTTATGGGAGCTGGAAAATTTTAAGAAGGTGTATATGTGTATATATTTAATTAGCTTCACAACTATGTGCAGGGCTTTCACCACCTACATTCATGTGCAGATACACACACACACCCCCATGTATATATGGCTGCACAAAACCCCGTTGGGAGTGTATAATGCATCTTGCAGGTGAAAATACATTTTCTAAAATTCTTAGCTGTAGACTGCTATCGTTATTTTAGCATTTGGTGAAACTAATGGTGCAACACCATTTTCCCTTTAATTGATGAAGTTAAAATGCTTGGCTGCTAATGAGTGTATTAGCAAACAATATACCCTTAACAAGCTTAAGCAGCTCAGGATTTTAAAAAGCAGCTTACTGTCCTCCTCATTTTTATAAGACAAAATGTACTGCCTTCTACAAATTGCTTGATCGACTGATGAAGTACTATAATTATAGTTGTATTGCAGTTTTGACAAAGCCACAATAACAGATTGTAGTTTAGTCTGCACTCTAGGCACACAACTCTTTGCATTACAAAACCCAGTTTTACTGGTCTAATTCTTGCTGAGAACAAAAGGCACCTGGAGATGTTAACTATATACTAAAAGAAAACTTGGAATCTAGGAAATAATAATATTGAAGCATGACTTTTCTTCTCACAGTTAGTTCATTGGGAATGGTATCTAATGAAGAGTTGTCTAAAGGCTTGCTTGTTTGGAACTAATTAAAGACAGATATCCTAAATAGAAAAAGGATCATGGGAATTACATTAGGTGTCTGGAGACTTGTTATTCTTTTGGTACTCTGAGCAGCTTGTGGAAGTTGTTAGGAATTCAAGAAATAAAGCAAGCTAATAAAAAGTTCTATTTTTCTGGTTATTGGCCAACTATTGTATTTTTGTTTGCAATAAGATTTGTGCCAACAGGCTAGGGGCTTGAATAAAACATTTAAACATTTGTGCATTAACACATTATGGTGAAAAGAGAGTCTTGTGCTTTCACTCAGTGAATTTCAGCCTTCAATTAATGTGAAAGCACTACAATGCCTATGCAACTTCTCTTGCCTAGTGGTGCACCATTTATCATTGCAGTTTTACATTGACCTTGACACCCACTTCATTAGAATAAAGATTGTCTACCATTTAGGTTACATTGTTCCTCTGCACAGAGACCCCATGCAAATTTCTGTTCAGATAGAAGAGCTGTGAGCCTGTCAGAGGTCATCTGCATTAAATGATTGCAGCTATTTTCCAACTGCTTCTTTTCATTCTACTCAATTCAGGCTAGGAGGATCAATCAAGCCCTCTGCCTGAAACAGTGGGACTGCTGGGAATATAACTGTTTTTGGTAGTAGTGGATATGCCCTAAACAGTATTAAATATTTAATATAAATTCATTAAAGGGCATACAAAGTCTTCAAAAAGATATTACATTTATAGTGAAATTTAGAGGGTTGGGATCACCCTTCTAAAAAAAAAAAATAAATAAAAAAAATACCCACAAAAAACGCAGAACAATGGGTACCAACTGCATAATTTTTTAATGTAGGAAAAATTGAGTCATGAAGTTATGTAATATTTCTTTTAATGTGTTTATTTCTCTAGCTGCCACAGAAAGGAATGCATAGCAGAAGTGTAATCCGCATTTGCTACTTTCTGAAACAAAAACTCAAGGTGTCTGTAGGGGCTTAAAACAAAAGTGCCAAGATTTGTTTTGTTTTACAGGCATGCACCCATACACACATGCACTCACACAAATACATATTGTGCTATTGTGCTTATTTGTAGGGGAAGAAAGCAAATGGAAATAAGTTAGCACTCTCCTTGAGTTTTCTGAGTGATATAATTGGAATTAAATTATTAATGGGAGATACTTAAAAAAGATTGTTTTATGATCTTCTATTAGAGAATTTGCAATTCATTTTAATATTTGTAGTTTGATTTATATCAAAGATAATGCAATCTATGTCCAATTAACAATACATAGCCAATGTAATATGATTTCCAGATCATGCAAATGGAATAAACTAGAAGAGGAAAAACTGATTCTTAACCTCAGATGTAATTTGCTGTGTGAGTTCTGGCAATTTTAAATGACATTGCACTTTTTAATTTTTCCAAAGGCTCAGCAGCAAATTTGTCCCAATCAAGAAAACCTATTATTAATTTACAAGGACAATTGTAGGAGTCTTTATAATTTCCCTGTGCAATTATTTGCCATAAATTACTAATAGTGAAATACATAAAGTTTGCAAGAAACAGCAACTGCTATTTATCTGGACAGATCAATCAGCCTGGACCTTGAATGTTGTCCAGAGGTTCTAGTGCTATTGACAGTGTAAGAAATATAACCAAGTTTCTGGATGGTTTCTAAAGTGTTTCACACTGATAACACCAAAAAGGTAGAAGCATTAAGAGCTATTGTGAAGTGTAGGCTGGCCTCTAGCAGATTCCTTCACTTTGCTTGTATACAGCTGAGCTTTGGACCCTGGATTTTGGAATAAAAAGACTCTTTGTTCATCACTGAATGGCATTAGGCATGGGCTTCCTAAGGGGCCACCATGAAGCCTAGCATGAGGAGTGCAAACATTATCCAGAAAGCAAAGTGAGAATGTGTGTGAAGGCGTGATGGACAAATATTGCTATATGTGCATTGCTATATGTTTATGTCTATTTATGTTGAATATTTGGTGAATTGCTTGCAGAGTGTCCTTTACTCAGTTTTATGCATGCAGTTAGTATATTTTGCAAATGTGTGCCAACGCTGATGATGCTTGCACATACAGACACTGAACATGTGTGTGCATGTATTCATGTCTGCAGCACTGCAAAACCCCCCAGAGGCAAGTTTTTTATATTTAAAGATCCAAACCAGGTAAAACTCAAATTGCTGGTCACTCAGT
Organism: Neopsephotus bourkii; assembly: GCF_033783945.1. Taxonomy (NCBI): domain Eukaryota; kingdom Metazoa; phylum Chordata; class Aves; order Psittaciformes; family Psittacidae; genus Neopsephotus; species Neopsephotus bourkii. The sequence goes on along the minus strand of NW_026901866.1, from coordinate 1,310,782 downwards.
TCTGATCTCAGTTGTATATTATACAGTGCTATTTGACTGAAGATACTTTGTTAGTGTGTGAATGATGGAATGCAGGACATCTACAAATAGCACACCCTTATTCCAATAATGGAGAAAGTTCACTGGCTTAATTCTTCTGTACTTTGTAGCCATAGCTCCACTGTGTGTTCAGTATGTCTAGTCTCTTTTCACTATAACCAACAGAAGCACCATACAAAAGTCTTACAATAGATGTCTTAATCTCTCTGTGTGCTTTTAGAGAATTATTTTGAATTCCATCGTGCAGGCTTTCTTTTTTTTTCTTTTCTGAAGTTTTATTACAACAACAGAATTCCCAGGGAGCTTTAGGGGGAAGGTTCGCATAATATTGCCCTAAAGTTTTGCTCAAGGGGTGGAATCCGCACCCCAATCCCGATCATCTTTTTGTGATGTTTCTCTTTCTGAAAGATGCAGTGCGCAATCTTACAGAGTTGTTAACTGTGTACAGATTTTTTTATTGTTTACCAGACAGTGCACATCTACAAACCTTTCATGATGATTTCTTTCTCTGACCTCTCAGTGACTAGGCATCTTGTTCCTTAACACTGAGGGAGGCTGAAAAATGCTTGAGTTGCTCAATGTGTGCCTTCTATACCAGTTTCAAAATGGCTTATTCTTCTGGTTTCCATGGTGACAATTAACACTGTTACAAGGCATTGTTCCAGTCTCCATTTGGGCAGAATTTTCGGGTGTGATTTTTCACACAAAAAATGTTTTATATAATTTTTTTAAAGAAAAAAGAAAAGAAAAAAAAAGGCACATTTTAGTATAGTGTAAAAAAAAAAAAAAAAGTGTCCAAGCATGCATGGATTTCTTAGAATATATTTATTAGGGGAAGTAAGGTTTTAACTTGCTTTGTTTTGGAATTCAACTTCTCATGGTTTAGATATTTTTACCAAACTCATTCACAGCTAAATACTACTGTCTTTTGTGTTTTTTTTTTTTAAATTCCACTATTTGTCCTTTGGGAAGTATTGATTGTATGCTGGTATTGAGTGTGAAGTAATAAAGAGACTAAATTCTTTAACTTACATAACAATGTTTTGGATTTCTTTTAAGTGGTTTCAAGAACACAAAATCAGCCATGCATGCCCACAGCTAATCATGCTGTAAATATTTTGCAGGATTTTCCAGTATGCTGTTGTTGTTCGGGTTTTTTCTCCAGTTTTTTAATATGGCAGGTGTTGTGAGAAATTACATATTACTCGTTTATTTCTTTTCGTGGCTGTTGCGAGCAACCTGTGACTAACTTCCTTAATTTCATTTTTGGCTATTAAACAGCAGTCTATATCATAACATCCACAGGCTGTCACAATGGAGCAGCCTTTGCTCACTTAAAGGTGAGGAAAGAACGAATCTAAAGATTAAATTATCTTCTCACCACAGGATTAAGTAGTCCTACCAGACTAGGGTTGTGCAGTACTGATAGAGCTGGTAGCTAATTTTTCCTAGCAACTCCTTAGAGTGTAGATGTTTAATGGATTAAAAAATAGCATTAGCAATAGCATCTCATGCTATCAGTTCTCAAACTGTACCTCCTGTACATTAAGTTCTTCCCCTAACTTAAAATACACACTGCATGTTAAATATCCAGGTGTGAAACAATACTGACTCTCAGTCACATACCAATACATCTAGTAATGAACTGAATTCTTTCATCTTTTACAGTTACAATATAATGCATTTTCTATCAATCAGCACTTTCATCATGCTTGTTTATACAGTAGGCTACATGGTGACAAAGACAGAGTAAGTGCATAAAATCTAGTTTATTTATTTTTTAATGTAATAACCTTTTATAACATCTGTCACACTATTTGGATTATGCTGCATTGAATCATTTTATCTAGTCCAAAATTAAATGAAACGTCTTCTGTTTCTATATTAACAAGAGCATTGTAGTTAGAAACATGCACTGTGTTTCATTTCTTTAGCAGTCCTGCAGTGTCCAGGAATATTCCCAGCCCCAGTCCTGGCAGCAGCAGCTGCCAGCCCAGAATAGGTGATGAGTGTTAACTAGCTGTGCCTGCATCAGTGTCACACAGCTAGAGGACTCCCTCAGTCTATTAATTCACTTGATAAAAGAAAGGGAGTCACACGAACTAGATTTCCTTGCCTGGCAAATTGGACTCTGGATTCGCCTTTATATTACATGTACTTATGGAAATAATTATGCAAATCCTTTTCAGCTATATCATCTTTAAATAGAAATCAGATTACATAAAGAAGATTGTAATCTCTTCCAGTAAGCATTCTATCTGAAAAGGCAATAATACAGCACCAAGAAGCATACTTGTTGAACATTTTAGTCCAATAAAATGGTGTTGCCTCTTGGCAGATCCAGTTCCCTAGTGCCAAGCCTGGTTGATAGCTACTGTTGTACGTTTCTAAAATGTTAGCCGCAGCACACCAAGTTGCTATAAGGCAAGTTCTTTATAAACAATTCCTTGTGTTTTACCATGCATATTCATGCAATTTTGGATACGCAGACACCTGATCAGTGTTCATTAATAATGAGAAATGGTTTAAATCACCTCATTTAAAACATTTGCTCTATGATCCACAAATGACTAATATTTGCTGAAGTTTACATAATACAAATGATGTGCATGTGTTGTGTAAATGAGAGATTAAAATATGAAACTAACAATATGCAAACATATGCAGGGAATGCTGAGGACCTGTTAGCTGAAACAGTGATTTCACACCTTTATTATTTTCTTTAGGCTGTCTCCAATTGTATTTTTGCTTTGTTTTCCTGCACAGCATGTTCTTGGATCTGGCAAAGGCACCCATGTTTTAAACATTCCTTCTTCTAGTTTAATTTTTTATACTTATCCCAGTTATTAGGATTTTCAGTATGAGCTGCTATTGCAATTTTCTTGGCTGAATTTAAAGCAAAGAAAGCTTAATGTTTAGAATGCAATTTGCTAATAGCTATGCATAATTTATGTATGTCTTGTAAACACTTTTTTAAGAATATGTGTGGAACTCTTCTTTCAGTAAAAGGTGCATTTTTGGCCATATCAGAAATTGTAATACTATGAGTGCTTTATGCGTAAGAAGGAGAAGAAATTAGTTTAACTATATGTAGATTATGTATTTGAGTGGATGCCTCTGTTACATTTTATTTTTTTATATGCTGTGCCAGTTAATAAAATATAATTCATCTTTATAGTAACTATTTAATACTTATACCAGTTTTCAGAGAATACAAGTTTTAAAGAGATTTATCTGTTGATGTGTCTGTAGATTAGAATACGTTTTTATAGAGTATATAAGTAATATACAGCTGAAATATTTAGAAAGTTGTATCATAGTCATTTTGAAAGAAGCTTCTGGTTTTATTCCGGTTTTCTTTGTCACCCCCCCCCCTTTTTTTTAACAATAACAGTGGAGGAAATAGAAGGTAATTTCAGCTTGAAGAAACTATTGGACTGTATGAGCACTGTGGCTGTTCTTGTTTGTGTACCTTTTCACTGTTCCTGTTGGTTGATGCAATAGAAATCAAGTTACTGATATTGTGTTGTAAAGGAGTTGTGTCTAGTTGTTTTTCTAAGGTGGAACTCTCACATTTTCATGTGTAATAGCATTTCAGGCTGCTATATGAGACAGAATCCACAATGAGAGAGAGAAGAAATAAACTGTACAGGAAACATAATTATGAAACTATTTCCTTGATTTTTTGGGGGAAGGTGCTTGTGGGTTTTTTTGTTTTGGCTTGGGGTTTTCTTTTTTCTTTTAATGGACACACTCAGCGTTACTTGCTGAAGTAGCATATTTGAAAAATAAGATACATTTGACTTGAATGAGACAAAGGCAGATCAAGCTTCAGAGTGTTAGTGAATACTACTGCACAGGCAAATACTGTGAGTGAATATTACTATATATAATCAATCGCTAACTGCCTGGATAGATACGTCACCCAGAAGGCTACGTGCTTGGTACTTAAATCTCTTAAGATGTGTCATGAAAAGGTTTATGCTTAAAAAAAATAAAAATTAAAAAATGACATAGTGAGCATGATCATAACTGGACACACAGAATTAAAGTTTATTTTTATATAAAGAAAACACTTTGCAGTGGCTAATATTATCTGTTTCTTTTCATTTTAGAGATACAATGTAGAAATGTCAATCAGGCACCTGAAAAAGATGGAACTGCTTAGTAAGGTTGAAGCTCTGAAGAAAAGTGGTGTTTTACTACCAAGTGATCTCCTTGAAAAAGTGGATTCAATTAATGAAAAATGGGAACTGCTTGCGGTATTTGCATTTTTATTACTGTTTGTAGGTTATGTGTACATTTTTGTGTGTTGAAGTGCGCTGTCTGTCTGATTTCTAATTTGAGGCACAAATATCTCTCTCTTTCAATTCACCACGTACATTTCAAACAAGCTACTCATGCTATTATAAGAACTCCATAGTATTTTCCTCTTCTGTTGATTTTTCTTTTATTCCATGCTTGTCTCCTGTCTGACTTTAATAATTTTAGTTCTTTAATACATAAAAAATGTAAGTAAAATATGCCATGTATTATGGGTATGAACCAAGTCAACTATAATGCAGTATATCTGATATACACTGACTGTCATGCTTGAGTGAATGTTAATAGAATTTATTCTGAAGTTACATGTTAGAGACATCTACTGTTTAACTATTTAGTATACCTTTAAGATGAAAAGTGGGGTTGTCACTGCATATTTCAGGTCACACTGATGGCTCAAAAACAAATATACAGATTCACAACAAATCTGAGTACCTGAAGCTAAGAATACAGTCTACGTTTCATGCTGCTGTATTCAGCTCACTTTTGACAAAAGCCAAAAAAGTTTCATGTAATTCATTTCACGCTATGATAGGCTGGGTCTCAGCCAAAGAGTGAGATACAAGAATCTGGAAAAAAAAGCAATATAGTGATTCTGTTACCCAGAGACCAGTGATGGCACTGTGCAGGAGACAGTATTGTCCTATTGTTGTAAAACAGCTGAGAGTGAGAGAGGTCAAACTATATATTTTTCCATCCACTTCTCTCCTTAATTGCCTTCACTTCAAATCAAGGGTAAGATATATTTATAAATTACTTTAAATGATTAATTATAGATGTGTGATATTAGCAATAGAGTTACATTGCATAATTTTGCACGCTATTATCTTAGTTTAAAAAAAATCTAATATATTACAAGTAAGCTATATATGCAACCTGCCGACAGCATTTTAATTACTGACTTGTGTCACTTTAGTTTCTTTGGTAGTGCATTAGCATTTTTAGAAGGTGGGGCTTTTTTGGTTCAGCATGGTTATTTCTAATCACTAGAGTCTCTAAATATGCAAATTGTTAACAAAGTTGCCTTATTATTAGTGATCTTATTACTTTTTAATTTTAATCTTCAGCATCAGCACAAATATTTTAAAACTATTGAAACATTAATAAATTTAATGATAAAATGGAACTTATTAACCTATTCTTTTACATCTGGTCATGACAACTCATATTTTAAAAGTAATTTCAGTTTTAGGCCTTACATTTGTGATTTGCAATGTATTTAATCAGGTTAAGTCAGTGGCACTGATTAGAGGTGGTGGGACTTAAAACTATAAGTAACTGATCATAAGTCTAAAAATCTAGAAACTGTGTCAAAAAAAAAAAAAAAAAAAGCCCTCCACTTCCCAGTATGTTAAAATGAAAACATACCTCTGGATTAAATTTTGCTATTAATTTCAACATTTACAGAAAATAAAATATCACTATAACAGTTTTCCTGCTAAATGCAATTTCATGAATAGTAAGCAGAGTTTGATGGAGTTTTGTTTAATTTAATAAAAACCTCTGCAGAAACTAACAGCACTAGGCATACTGTTTTAATTGGCATGATTACATTTTAATTGGCATGAAAAAAATTAAAGACAAGGATTTTAACTTCTAACAATGGTAAAATAGAGGGATATGGTTTTTAATATTACTTTCATCTAAGGTGAACAGTGTGGAATGGAAATACATTAGAATGAAATGTCAGTGGTGCGTACAGTTTAATCTGTGAAATTTTGTCCCCTGTGCTGAATATTACTCTGTCTCAATTGCATATTAAACAACCCTATCAAGGCACGCATTGGCATCTGCTGTGCTGACACAAATTGTGAATTAAATGAAATTGATGTCCTCTGTCGTATATTTATGAAGACGGACCATTCTCTGAAGTATTCTGTTTATGAAGAATTTATGATTGCAAACTGTTCCAGAACAAAAAAGTGGCAATAAATTCTTTTTTGTGACCCTACCCTCCAAGGGCATTGATTTCACCTCCTGCTGCTACTTTTGTTACAGCATAAAAACAATAGCTAGCTCTGGATTCCACCGAGGGTCTTCAAATTATCAATATTTGCACCATGAAAATAGAAGGATGTTGCCAAGAAAACATGCCTGTTATGATCTCCTGAAGATGTTATTTACAGAATATCACATAATAGATTAATGTCTGCTGGTCTATATTTTTTTTCTGTTTTAAAGCTTATTTTTTGGAAGCTAACTTCATTGTTATAAATTATATTCCAGTAACTTTCTAAAGCATGTATTTTCATCAGACAGCCATACTAGGTCACCTAAAAATGTATTTTCATGTTACAACAATTAACCACTGCTAATTATCAGTTTAAAAGGTTATTGGATGTGATTGTCAGTGTATATTCAATATTCTGCTATCAGTAACACAGATCTAGTGCTTATAATAAGTGTCAGTCTGACAGCCTCTTATAGGTCAGATAAAATACTGCTTGGCATAGAAAAAGCAGGCAACAGCATATCTCCCTTGTGATGTTAAAAGATTGCCTTTCAAAATACTGAAAAGGAAGGTAACTTTCTATCCCTAGCCTCTTCAGAATATTCATTATGCTCTCAGCGTCCACTATCAAAGTGTTATTCAGTGGTTCTTTTATTAGAAATACTACTTTGAAAAGCTGTAGTAAATTAGTTTCATTAGTGATTAGAGGTGAATGTTTATTTTGGTCCATTATTTTTAAAGTGGATGCTTAACATGGAGAACTTAAATCTGAATTTAGTTGCCTAAATAATTGGCCTGATGTTCAGGCAAATTGGGGCTCTGCAGTTTCTAGCTTACTGGCTTCTGAATGAGTTCATCCACTTTTAAAAGCAAACCAGCTGTTTTGTGATGTAACTGCTCCTGTATACAACCTCAGGGCTGCAAGTTTGAAAGCTATGACTTGATAGTTCATACCTCAAAAAAATAACTCAGTATTTCAGTGTTTCCCCAAAAAACCTAGATGGTACCTTGGATAAGAGTTTGATGAACTCAGTGCTTGTCATAGTTTCTGTTGCTTCCTAGAAGCAACTCTCATGGTCATAAGCATCTAAAGTTATGGGCAAATTCTGGAGAGTAACTGCCTTACAAAGTTATGTACCATTTTGTCTTCTCTGTCTATAGTTGCTCTTAATAAACATTGATTTATCATGCTCCCATCAAAGTCAGTGACCCAGAGAGAACAGCATGAGTCAGAAACAAGGGTACAGAAATGAAATTGATTGAAACAAGGAAACAAAGAATGAAATTGATTGATATTAATAGTAATTATTTAAAACCCCACATCTCCAGTCATCTAACAGATGCTTCTTGTTGCACATTAACCTGTATATATTTTGGTGCATAAGACTAATCTATGTTTTCTTTATCTGATGCATTAGAAAACCCTAGGAGAGAAGATCCAAGACACAATGGTAGGGCACAGTGGGTTAGGTCCACGTGACCTGCTCTCGCCTGAAAGCGGCAGCCTGGTAAGGCAGCTGGAGGTCAGGATCAAAGAGCTGAAAGGGTGGCTGAGAGATACAGAGCTTTTCATCTTCAATTCCTGTCTGAGACAAGAAAATGAAGGAACAATGAATGCTGAGAAACAACTGCAATATTTTAAGGTAATAAAAACCCCATAGTTTTCATAGAGAGACTCCTCTTTATGGAAGGATAAAATATTTATCTTATACATAATATAATGCAATGCATGTACATATGTAATCATATTCATATGTTCACCTTCATTTATGTGCTATGTGTTCATTTGTGTAGATTTTATTGAATCTTTAAAATAACATTTTTTCCTAATACTTTGAGCAGAAAAGTGTGTTAGAGGGCTAATCACACCATAATTGAAAAGCAACAGTATTCTTTCATTCTAGTTCACTATAAAGCTGAGTTTTGTAATGAAAACCTTCAGTCTGAATTTCACTCCCTACATCAGTTAAATTAATTAATGTGCTGTGTGACCATGAGTTTAATACCCACTTTCTTTGAACATATGAGTCAAGAATAGCCTATTTGAGGTTCACTTTTAGAGACATAAATTTAGCATACATGAGAAAATATTCAAAGTTGTGGTGAATAGATATGTGGAAAAAAGACATATACACTGTGAGATTTGCATTAATCTAGGCCACATCTTAAGCCTATGCCTGAAGATTTATGGAGAAGAGGGAAAAGAATTGTAGTCACAATACTAAATTCTGATGGATAAGCTCCTTCGACTGAAGGCCAGCATTCAGATTTGTGACTATTAATGGAGGTTGCATGTTTTGTTCCATTCCCCGGAAGTAGCAGGACTGTTTAGGAAAGAGGGCTATTAAGTTAGCAAACGAACCTGGTAAAACCATGTGATTTTCCTCTGTTCATAGCTATAACTTCTAAATAAACTGTCACCTGAGTCATCATTGCAGGTGCTTTACTCTGCAAGTGACTTTTGACCAAAGAATAAGAAAGGAATCTTAGTCATTGAGCTTTAGAGGTATAAAGAGGTTTTCCTCTTCTATTAGTATATCAGGGTGCCTAGGGCAGCAAAATTCTTAAGTGGATGGACTATTTATTAAATACTCACCTCAAAGGGCAAGTTGCAAGCACTTTTAACCATGTTTTTTTCTACAAGCATTCAAGAAAACAATGGCAGAAAAATTACTGTCTTCCCAATCTGTCATTCTTTAATTCTTTCTTCTCAAATCATGAGGATTTGAGAGAAAGTTGTGTCAATATAGATAAAGTTGGTGTTGTTTTTTTTCAGGTTCCTGAGCATGTCTATTTGACTGCAATTTTAAATTATGACATCTGGGTTTGGTTTTGGGGCTTTTTGTTTTTTGATGATTTGTGGTCTTCTGCTAATGGGGAAACAATCATGCTGATTCCATTTTTTCCTATAAACATACTTCAAAGCTGATGATACTAAAGTACTGTTGATAGACCTGAAGAACTTCACAACTGTGATCCACGTTTTCTATAGGAAATGCTGGATGCTTTTTACTTATGCGGAAAATTATGGCATTTATTTAAGTGCATAACTATGGATTAAAAAATCTAATTTCAGACAAACTTGTTTTTAAAATATATGTTTATGTATATATGAACATAAATGCCATAGAAATGTTACTTACATATTTAGAATGTGCATAAATATCTCAAATGAAATCTATTAATATATATGACATGATGTCATGCCAAGAGCTCCCAAGATGTTAAACTGCATAGTACCACCCACCATGATGTAACCAGAGTATTTCATTACTCGGTTGATTATCTATTAATTACATAAATAATACATTAATTATTTTCAAAATGGTAACCATTAGAGTATAAAAAATAATTATCTATCAAATATGGTGAGAGCACATCGCTTTGTCATATATATTAAACCATCTTTGTCTCATTAAATCTGAAATCCACTCTAAGTAAGTTTTCCATTCTTCACTGATCTCCTGGGGAAGTGTATAAAAGAGAAAATGGATATAATTAACAATACTGCAATGTATAATACATATATTTGAGAAAGAACATTTAGAACATTTTGAAAAACATTAGCTATGCCACTAGTAGGAAACCTGCTGGGGTTTAGTTTGACTTACTTTCCACTTAAGAGTTTAATCTTATTACTGCTTTCACTGTGGTAAGTGAATCGTTGTTTCTTAATGGAAGTGTATTGCGCTGCACCATCCCAATTATACACATAGCAACCATACACAGTGAAACATTTTTTAATAAAATAAACTCAATAGTGCCATTGATGTTCATACCATAATGTTATGTTTTAAATTACACTTATGCCTTAGGAAAAACAGTTATTCCATTTTTCAGGTGCTTTACTTTCATTTTGCAATTTGAGGATGAATTGAATGTATGGTTCACATGCAGTTGGGTGGGACCCATGACGAGAATAATGTGGTGAGAAGAGGGATTGTTAAATTCACGAGTAGGAAATTATTTTGAATTCTTTGTTTTCTTTCATAAAAGAAATCATACTGTATTAATTTGAGTTTTCTTTTTATTAAAGAATGTGATAATGCATTGCCTTTCTTTTGGGATATTGCTGTGTAATAATAATACTTAGCATTTCTATAGTACTATCCAGTCAATGAGCTGTACATGCTGTACAAACGTTAATGAACTAAGCCCCGCTAAACCTTTAAGGTAGGTATTATTATCCTTTTAAAAATGCGGGAAATAAAATGCACAGAGATTAAGTGACTTTTCCAGGTTTTCACAGAAGGTTGTGTTAGTATAGAGCTAACACACGGAAGGGTGTGTTAGTATAGAACCCTGCTACAGTGACCCTAATCTTTGTCACTAACCACAAGGCAGCCCTTCCTTCCTTCATCTAAGTTACTTCTCAGTATATTCCATTTTCACATGTGATTAAAAGAGACTGCTTCCTTGCATTTACCATTGTTTCTTGTTTATATTTGAAATTCAAATCCTGCTGAGTATGTGTGGCTGAGGTTTTCTCCATTGTTATTATCATATTTCGGTATTGTAATTACTAGAATATTTTTAGTTAAGGTCATTACCCGGCTTATGTAAGGTCCAATTTTTCTTGGTTTTGTGGAAACTATGTGGTATACTTTGGTCAGCCCAGGGATCTCTGGGCAACACAACATGCACCTCATCTGCATAGCCAATTTGTTACTCATTCCATCAGTATTTAGTACCCCTGGCTGCCTAAAAAGTTATGAAAGAGAGGCACAAAGTTTGCTCCAGTCTGTAGTGACACTTGCTGGCCATTCCCCAGCAGCATTAAGTGAGCTTCCAAGTGTAGCCTAACCTGGTTGCCTGTCTAGGGGGAGAAAGAGTGAATACATGTTGCTCAGCTGTAAAGGGGGCAGTGCGAGTCTCTTACCCCTGATTTGTTTTCTTCTGTTGCAAGACAGAAAAAAACCCATGAATCTGGACTAAGAAAATCAAGAGACTTACTTTAATGAGATCTTCATAACTACAAATATATGTTTATTTATTCAACCTTTTTATTTCTGTCTGTGTTTTGAGTCCCTCGAATTCCTATTTTCTAGCTTTTCACAAAAACAATGAGGACCAGGACTAGAAACATACTTTTTAAATGAAATACAAGATTATCAGGTAAACACATAATTCTAGCAGCTGAGGGACCTGATGTCATGGGACTAATAGTAGGCACAACTGATTTCCTAACCTAATGATGTATGGCAATTTTGTGGGTCAGGAGAGATTTGGAGCAGGAAAGAACAAGGGGCAATAATAAAAAGAATTCACATTCTTTCATGAAAGTTTTAGTAAATTTCAGTTGAATAAGGTTTAGCCAGAAAGTTGTGTGCCTGTTGGCTTGTAAGTAGAAGCGTTCTGCCACATTTGCTTTTATGTGTCTGGGACTTCAAAAAGCAAGCTTTTTTCTTAGGAAAATGCTCTACGAAAGACTGCAAGGGAGCCTAAATAATTAGTTATATATTTCCATCACTTGTGGTCAATATTGAGAAATGACCCAACAGCATCAAAAAAGGTGTTACGGCTTTGGCTCACAGACCAGCTACTCAAGAGCAAGTTTAGATTTTTAAGTATCTCTTCATCTGAGAATCCCTTCTCAATCATGTACAAGTGGGACCATCTCTGTTGCTTTCAGTAGCAAGATTTATAAAGGATCCTCTTCTCCTTCCCCTTCAAACTTGGAGAGGGAACAGGGTTTTCCTGTACAGACCAGGATTTTAGCAGAGGTTTTCTGCTAAATGGAGTTCTTTGTCAACAAAGAAATGGCATTTCACATACTTTTTCTGATCTGTTCTTATATGAAGCAATAAGCAACATGTTATATATATTGTCATACCTGTTTCCTGAATCTGTGTATGGGCCTTTAAAACAGAGAGACCTGAATTTCAGCAGTACTGAAAGCTTGTGGTTCTCATTGACTTCAGTCAGTGTATTCATTAAAGAAATCAGACTGCTTATTTGTACCAAGAAATGTTGAAAATGGTTTCTCATTTAATATTTCTGAAAGTCAATGGTCTATCGAATTCCATAGCTACTAGTACTTGTAGCCATTTGTTTGCCTTGTAAACAGTATAAATTATCAGATGCTTGTAACTATTTCTAATGAGCAGACTCAGAAGTGTGTGCTTTCATCTTCCACTGAATTTGTGACTGAGCCTACTAGATGATGCAATGTCATTAAAAAAAAAAGAAGTCTTTTTCATCTCTAATTTCTCCAACAGCCAGAGCAACTGAATTTTCTGATTAAACCATATAGGTTGCATTGGTAATTAATAATCAGTCCGTTGATCAGTGCTTGTGATGCTTTTCGTTTTAACTGAAAAGTTTGCATAAGAGTCAGCACTGTACATCACAAACAGTTCAATTTAATTCTATCAAATAAAAAAAAAACCAAAAAAAAACAGTTTGGGAGTATATAAGATTATGGCCAAACTGAAATCAAACAAAAGTGTTAATTTTGAGTAACAGTTTGGAGACTTATAGATTTGAGAAAAGTTCTGGCTGTTCCAGGTGCCAGGAATCGCTTTCACTACTGCATTTTGGATCCTTTACAATTTTTGGAATGATGTTCATGGCAGAGCTGCAATCAAAGAATTACAGAAAGTCAATATGCGTGTAAAAAAAGTATCCAAAACAGTTTCTAATAGAAAGTCCAAAAGAACTCAAGCAGGTTTTAATCCTTTTTATACCCCTAGGATTATACAGAAAAAAATAATCATTTTAATAAATTTTTCAAAAAGAAAGAGCCCTGAGTTTTTTTTCACAGATGAAGAAATGTTTATCTAATTTTTGTTTGGATTAAATTTTAACAAGCAGGAAGGCCTACAGTATTAAATCTTATGACAAAAGAGGTAGGATTCCAAAGTCAAATGTAGCCTGATGCCACTTACAATGGTTTGAAGAAAACACAGACTGAATTTACATGACCCACCAACCTAAAGCAGCAGCTCTGTAGACCACTTAAATAAGAAGCCATCTCTTTACCAGTGATACATACTTTTTTTCAAAAATATGAGGGTTTGGCCTTAGTACAATATATGGTTTTATAGCTCTAATTTGATTTTAATATACTCAAATATCAATGCTCAGTACTACATATACACACACAGAAAGAGCACTCAAATACTATACTGAAATGTATTTCAAATTTTAATTTAATATGCTTATTGCTTCCTGAAAGAAAGTTCAGTTTGTGTTTCAATAAGCTCCATCTTTTTGGGGCAACACTAATACAATTTATAGTTCTCATTTGCAGAACCATAGAATACTCAGAGTTGGAAAGGACCTTAAGATCATCTAGTTCCAGCTCCCCTGCCGTGGGCAGGGACACCTCTCACTAAACCATGCCACCCCAGGCTCTGTCCAACCTGGCCTTGAACACAGCCAGGGATGGAGCATTCACAACTTCCTTGGGCAACCATTCCAGTGCCTCACCACCCTCACAGTAAAGAATTTCTTCCTTATATCTGATCTAAACTTCCCCTGTTTAAGTTTGAACCCATTACCCCTTGTCCTATCACTACAGTCCCTAAAGAAGAGTCCCTCCCCAGCATCCCTATATGCCCCCTTCAGATACTGGAAGGCTGCTATGAGGTCTCCACGCAGCCTTCTCTTCTCCAGGCTGAACAGCCCCAACTTTCTCTGCCTATCTTCATACAGGAGGTGCTCCCGTCCCCTGATCATCCTTGTGGCCCTCCTCTGGACTTTTATTATTTAGGACCAAGTATCCCTATTATTAAATATCCCTATTATTAGGACTAAATATCCCATCTGAGATAGCAACTTTCATTCCATCATCCCATTTGGACTGTGAAGCATGAACTATGAATTCTCTGAGGATTTTTTACCTTGATTCTTAGTTTTTAATTAATCAAGATCTCAAAATTAATCATAAACACTATCTGGTTGTCTAAAACCATTTTGCCCCAAAAGTGCTCCCTTTACTGATGGAAAGAAAGATGATTAGCCACCAGGGATGGTTAGATCTGGCATGCTGCAGAGTTCCACAGAGGTATCATGAACTACCTGCATGCACTGCTGATTCAGCAGTGGCAATGGGTTCCTGAACTAAAGCTGGGGTTTGACGTGGTCGTTACTGTAGTAAGGAGATGAGCCTTTTGTTCATCAAAGGTCAGATGCAGCAGTACACCGTACACCATCTTTTGGTGGAGAATAGCTTAGTAGCTAGTTTTAGGCTGCAGTGTGGACTGCAAATGTAAGAGATTTAACAAAAACTCACTGTCCTGTCTCCATTAAGGTCTACTTTGTAATACTGCATGTGATTGTACAGTTTACTTGATTGTCTATAACTGCCTCTTTGGAGCCATAGTATTGCATTTTCAGTTGAAGATCTCTCCAGTATTAGTGGATTATTGATTGAACGATTTTCTCTGGAGCCATTAAATCCTACTAACAAGGTTTTTCTTTAACTGGTGGATCATTGGCCTAGTAGACCATTGCCTAATTTTGGTTTCAGTACTGGACAGGTTTCCCAACCTTCATCTTTACAATTAAGTTAATATATCATAGTCCCAGTAGGGAACAATATTATGGACTGTATTAGTACCTTTATTCACACTAAAAATAATTTCAAACTGCCAGGAAACCCATTGATTTTAGTAGAATTATTTGCAAGGTAAAGTATTACTCAGTATGAGGAAGAATATGAGTGTAAAAGGAACAGGCCTTCAGTATACATTCTGAAGTGTTATTGCAATCCTTATCACAAGTATGAGATGTCAGTCAGGAACGGGATTTACAGGCTGGCAACATATTACTGGAGACAGCAGAACAGCTTAGATTATACTTACTGCAGAAAGTCAATGAAAAAAGCCCCCAAAATGACGTGTGTGAGTTCCTGTCCTTTGCAGGAGGATTCCCTTCCTGGTCTGTTAGGAGAGTGATGAATTTCCTCACTTCAGAGTAAAACTGAAGGCCTGGTCTCTAATCTGGTGGGCTTTCTGTGCATTTTGCCGGTGGCTGATGATGCAAGGTCATCTGTAATGCGCCACCTCTCTTTTTATCACAGTGATGCTTATTTTCATGTTTTAGGCACAATTAGAGGAACCTCAGTATATTAGTTAGTCTAAGCTTTAGTGAATGAAAGACAGCCTGTTTTGTGCCCTCTTTGCTTTCATCCTACCTGCTTCTTACCCCAGTACTGTTATCCAGGCAGTGGAAGAAAGATGGTTGAAAGTGTGATAATATGAGTAATGCTGAGCCTTTAAGACCATTATACACAAACAGCCACCTCAGCCAGACACTGGGATTTTGACAACCCTTAGCTTTTTGACTGCTGTTCACAGTTCATCTTGACCACATCACCTGCTTCTGTCCTCACTCTAATTCTAGCCCTGGGACTAAACTGTGCATGTCAAGGGTATGTCTGACTAACCTGTACAGGAGGCAAGTTAATGTTAATTTAAAATTTAACATATTTATGCAAACATTTGCCTAAAACTTATTTATGCAAGTAGGAAACTGAGGTAGGCTAGCCTACTTCAGATATGAGTGAACCTATCTCATCACAGTGCTGCCTGGCTCTGGTTGATTCTGCTGTAATTTCCCTTGTTGAGGACTTTTAGTTGAACTGAAACCAAAAAGTGTGTGTCTATGTATATATTTGTGATTAAGATATGGCAAAACAAAGAAAATAGTGATTTTATGTTTTTATGACATATCTATTCTCAGGATGTGTTGGGTTTTTGAAATAAGATGAGAAAAAACATTTATAGAAAAGCCTGCTTGTTGTCCTTGCTTATACAGATACACATGAAAGCATCATAATATATTTTCCTCTGTTTAGCCCAGAGCAGCTCAAGCTGTACATTTTTGAATCCAGGCTAAATTTGCTTCAGTGACAGAAGAAAAAAGACAAAGGAAATATTTATTTCCTTACTCATTAGATGTGTTTATTTTCTCTTTCCTATCACTTTGCCTGTCCTGAAGACTCTAAAAGATTAGTCTAATTTATATTAGGTTAGCTGCTTTCCCATAAAAGGTAATACTAATGCACTGCTGGATGTCTTTTTTCCTGTAATCCAGAATAGAGTAAACTCTCACTACATTTTGGAATATACCAGGCCCATTGCACAGGGACAGCAAAAATGCATGTCTACCATCTGTGGGAGAATTAGATTAAGAAAGGGAGTAAATACAACATTAACATCCGAACCTCATCCTGAGGGTTACAGGTATTGATGTACATTCATGCAAGGAAGTTCTTCCTTTAAAGGTTCTTAAAGATTAACTGTTCATTAAAGATGGCTGAAATTCTGATACCTAAAGTGCTTAGGCAATTAGAGGGGGTTTCTTGCCATCTAGTGTGTGATGTATGTTGAGAAACATTTTTATTTCTTTCAAGCTGTAGTTCCAAGTGAATTCCCAACATGTGGAAGTAAAGTTGAACCTAACTTACGCCTTACTTGATTTTGTAAAGTTTCTACCTGTACCTTAATTTAATCTCTTGAATTTCCACACACATTCAAAACTCTGCCCAGTGTTCTGGCAAAAAATTCAGCTGTGTAATGTCCACTAAAGGCAAATGAGTTCTTGGATAGTATGGTTCAGGATTTGTTACAAAAGCACAACAGTACTGATATTTATTCTACTTTTCTTATTCCCTACTCTTATTTTAGCATTTTCTGGGGGCAAAAAAAGAAACATGAGCAAATCGTGTCACTTCTTTCAGTATTTTTCCTCTGGATCTTATTCAGTGGAAAGAGAACTTCTCAAACTGAATGAGAAGGCAGCACAAACCAAAGGCACTTCTAAACACAAACAGTGCCAGACCAGAAAAATGAATCCTACTGCTATCATGTCTGGCTCCTCTGTCTGAATGACTTGGCTTATTCCCTGGAACCAAGTTAAACCCAACTTTGCAATGTGTAGTAGATAGCTTTAAAATATTTCAGTGTGACAATGAATGCAATTAATCCTCTGTATGAAACACAAGAAAAATAAGGCTTGGAAAAGCTATGCTGTATTTCAGTAGGGAAGATGCATTTACAGTTTTTCTTTTATTTTAAAAGTTACCTTCCTGTAATTGCACACTAGTTTAGAGCTAAGATAGGAGCATCTTAACAATAATGGGCACTTTTTTAACAGATTATTGCCAAAACTGCATTCTTTATTCCAGGGAGACACTGTAATAGATACCAGTGCTTTAGTAATGATACAAGCAATCTGTAAGCTATTATATTTTCTTTTATAGTAACTTAATCTTCATATTGTTTTATACGTCTGGAATTTTAATAGTGTTTTTAATTTATGAAGGGAAGTATATTACATATTACTAGTTACATGGGAATATGAGCTAAATAACAGACCATTGAACTATATTCTTCCAAACAAATATTTTGAAGCACTTAAATGAGCATAAGGAATAGAACAAAGGAGTTAAAAAGTATTGTACAGATATAATAGCAGCTTTTATGGAATGAGCCCACAAGTATCTATTCTGGATTGCTACTGGTTTTAATGCATACATTGTACTTCTAGAGAAAAATGGAAAACCATATGGGTACTTTTAGAATGCTATTTTAAAATAAATATTTAATTTAAAATAAATGTATTTACCTTATTAATAAATGTATTTGCATTATTGATTGTAAATATACACAAATTCCCACTTTTTTTTAAATGCTAGTGAAATGAATGAATGAATATAAGCACTTGTTTATATGTAGAATGTAAGCGCCTACATAGATGTTTGGAGCCAGTGCAAAAATGAAGTATTTTTTCCTATTTGTTCATTGTCATTTTTAGTATGTGTAGAAACAGACACAGTTGACAAGGAATATAGCGTAAGAGAGATATTTTAACACCTTGCTAAGCAATGAGCTACAGAGAGATGATCAACATAGCAATTTAGTGCTTCTAATGCTATTGAAAGTAGGACTTTTAAATAAAAGGAACCAGTTCACTGTTTTGAAAGAAGTTATATTCTATTTTAAACTGTCATTCTGTATTTCTGCCTTGCAATTAGATGCTATTTCTAAAATGTCACTCCCAGATTCTGTTGTGACCATCATCGTAATAAAATGTGACAGCAAAGATATGATAGCAATACTTTTTCCATAATTAACAGTAAAGATGTCTCAAGGGTTAAGTACAAAGGTTTTCCACTGAATGGTCTGCAAGCTTTGTGCCTTTAAAATCTTTTAATATAGCCAAGACTGGTGACAACAGGGAGACAAATCTATGAACAAACCTGTTTGGAGAGAATAGTTTTGTGGTATGTGATGTATGTTACGTAAATGAGCTTATTAGGACTCTCATCTATTTTATTATTGGTGCCCAATTTAATAGAGGCATTTAAAAAACAATATTTCTGGCTGACTCCTTGAAATGAAGAAGATACATTGATATAATTGAGAGCAAATGATTGCATGTTGTGCCATTTAATCATGTCATTTTTCAATTGCTGTTTTTTGCACCTCACTGCATACTTATAGAATATTTAGTTTCAGTATAGATTAAGTCCCACAGTACGCAACTGAGTAGAGTTCCCATATTAGGTGACATTTTCTTTTAACCTTGAAATCAGCAAAAGCACACAGGTTTGGCAGTATTTTTCTAAAAGATGACAGGTCATCATTCATTTCCCGTCTTTTTTATTTTGAGGAATTACTTTCTTACTAACATTTTTGCAGGAATTACTGGGTTTCTTTGTAATTCAGAAGCAGAAATTCTTATTTTCACCTGTAAGAATGTCCTGTAAGAATGGAATTTGAAATATGGGGATGCATCACCCAGACAAGAGAATTTCCAGCAGGTATTACCATTTCACACAAAACACTGAAAACTACATTCTACCCAACATTTGTGAGAATATTGTTTCCTCTTTTCCCTTCATTGATATGTTAATACTGTTAGCCATGATACTTAAAAGTTTTTCATTAGCACTTTAGAAAACCGAAGTGCTTCACTAGCCAGAAACCAGAAGGCAAATTACTGTTTTTCAAGAGTTGCTATTTGATTGTTGTACTCATAAGGGTAGCTTTCGTTGCCTTAATTTCTGCATATGGTTGTTCTACTAAATAACGATGGTTCCATCTTCATTTTGTCTTCCATCAAGCACGAACTATTGCAAGGGAGAGAAGGGTATCATTCCCTCCCTCACATACCCACATAGAATCATAGAATAGTTAGGGTTGGAAAGGACCTTAGGATCATCAAGTTCCAACCCCCCTGCCATGGGCAGGGACACCTCCCTCTAAACCATGTCACCCAAGGCCTCGTCCAACATGACCTTGAACACTGCCAGGGATGGAGCATTCACAACCTCCTTACGCAACCTATTCCAGTGCCTCAGCACCCTAACAGGAAAGAATTTCCTCCTTATATCCAATCTAAACTTCCCCTGTTTAAGTTTTAACCCATTACCCCTTGTCCTATCACTACAGTCCCTAATGAAGAGTCCCTCTCCAGCATCCCTATAGGCCCCCTTCAGATACTGGAAGGCTGCTATGAGGTCTCCACGCAGCCTTCTCTTCTCCAGGCTGAACAGCCCCAACTTTCTCAGCCGATCTTCATACGGGAGGTGCTCCAGTCCCCTGATCATCCTCGTGGCCCTCCTCTGGACTTGCTCCAACACATCCATGTTCTTTTTATGTTGAGGACACCAGAACTGCACACAATACTCCAAGTGAGGTCTCACGAGAGCAGAATAAAGGGGCCAGATCACCTCCTTCGACAAGAAGAAAAAGTAAGCCTTTAACAGACCAAGGTTAGACAGAAACTTCCTTTTAGATCTGTTCATTCAAGAGTTATCTGAAGAAAATCTTATTTCATTTTCCTAAAAGCACCCAGTATTGCCCATACACAGAAACACAAAATAAGCCTAGAAATAGCATTTGTCTCAGTATACCCTGGCATTTCTTCTGAACTGGAAAGCACAAAGAAAATCCATCTGTATAAGTTACTATTTTCCATCTTCCAACTATTTTCAAAGCTCTGTTTTCAAAGCATCTCTACATGTATCTTTACTACTCTTACCTGTAAGGTGAAAACAAGAAAGACGGAAATGCTTGAAATACCTTCAGATCCCGTAAAAACTAATTCCCAAACAGTACGTAATAGATGATGCTGCATAAATCATATCTCAACATTTCATGTAGTGATTATATGTGGTTTATGTGGATTTGAATGAACTAAACTAATCTTAAACTGACTTTTAAACTATTTTTAAGCACAAGTAGTGCTACTGAAGTTGCTGAGAACCTCAGGACTTTTAAATGGCTAATATTAAACACCTGTTCAAGAACCTCAATGGAACTGTGCTTCAGTAGGCAACACATTGCATTGTTTGGGAAAGCCAACTTCCCAACCATGTTCTTCAGTCTTACAGAGCAGGTGGTGCAGCACAGCTAGGGCATTGATACATTGCAGGAAGTATCAGGTAGGGATAGAGGAGGTTTGGGGGCTTGAGGGGTCTAGAATTCCTCAACTCCCCATCTTTCTATGCCTCCCATATGCTCTGGCTCTGCCTAAAGCTGCACACATTTCACATTTCCGACTTAGGAGTCACAGAGCTATGTGGAGCACCTTCTGTTCAGATCATGGCTATGTTCATGCCTATAGATAGTGTCATTAGCCCATGGCTCAGAAAGACTGTTTGATGTCATTCGACTCAGCAGGAGCTTTTCCAGATGATTTAAGGCATGGTATTAACAAGCTGTGAAAGTAGTTTCAGCTAGCCCTTTTTGGCTATGCAGGTGATAACTTCAAAGCAGTGAAAATAGGAGTAGGCAGAGGGAAGTAAAATCTTCCAAGATTCTAGCACTGTGGACAGGAATTCTCAGTATGGGAAACTGTGACTTGTAATAACATTATAACAAATAACACCTCAATGTTATCAGGGTATCTGTTGTGAAGCAAAGGACTCTGACACAAAGTCAAGTTCCGCAGCTGCAGTTACTGTGTATGCTCTTCGCCTGCAGCAAAAACGTCAAGTGTATTAATTTGAGTCTCACTGTAAATGATTTAAGTGAAAGTGTTTCTCTCATGTTTGCAAAAGCTTGAATTGTATTTACAGTTACCGCAGCTCGACAGACACATGATATTGTGAGGACCCACAATCGAAACT
This sequence comes from Neopsephotus bourkii, assembly GCF_033783945.1. NCBI lineage: Eukaryota > Metazoa > Chordata > Aves > Psittaciformes > Psittacidae > Neopsephotus > Neopsephotus bourkii. The sequence goes on along the minus strand of NW_026901866.1, from coordinate 1,289,384 downwards.
GTCTGATCTCTTAATCTGTACTTCAGCAAATCTTTTTCACACACAGGAGACTAAGCGAGCCTGAGTGATGCTCCTCAGTCTACTGTTAGATCATATCCTGATTTGCTGAACTGTCCAGTATCCAGTAGCTTATTATAACAGATGTAGACCATCAGGCCCAAGCCTCAGTATAGATACTTATCGTTTCTCTTTTTTTTTTCTTTTTTAATTAATCATGAATGCTAGCTGTTAATTCGCAATGTAGAATGCACCTTGCAAATAATTAAAGCAACCATGGTCCTGGAAGCATAGTTTGTGTGTACAATTGACATATTAAAAGGTTTTTATGCAAGCGTGCCATTTTAACTGTAACAGAACATGGGTGGATATACAACACTGTGAGATACCATGTCATAGGATACAGCAGTTATGGTGTTCCTTTAGGACACTGTATACCAGACCCTAATACTAGTTTAATTCATAATTGTTAGTGCTCTTATATAGAGCTTAAAGATACCTTTACATGATTAAGTTCCCTGGCTTTTAAAGTATTGTTGCTATAGGAAACTCAACACAGTTATATACAAGCACTTCATACTTCTCCAGTTTAGTATTAACCATAATCTCATGTAATAAAATTGAAACAAAAGTGTCATAGGCCTAACTGTACTGTCACAGCCATGTAAATCAGAAATAGCTTCAGTAAAGCTACTGTTATTAAGCTAGTGTAATACTGATGTAAATTAGAAATGAGTTGGATACTGTAGCTCTGCTTTCAAGGTAACACAATGTAAAGGCCTCAGTTATAAAGGCTTATGAATGAAATACTCCTTACCTCATCATATTATATGGTATTGCATCAAAAAAAAAGAACAATATTTATAAAAAATGACATCATCAGATAGTTCAAGGTAAGTTAATGTTGCGGGCCAGATTCTGTATTGACTTACATGAATTATTGCATATCTATATAGATTTGACTGCCGTCGGTGTATGACTTACATCACTTCCACAAAACTGAATTGCTTAGCTGTTATAAAATGTAAAATAAGAACCCTGGCTTTATCTTTGGGTAGATATTTTGGTTTTGCTTGGGTTTTTTTGACATTAGTCTAATGAACGCGTCAGAAAGGAGATGTGCCAGACATAGTGGTTACATCAAGAACTGTGAAGGAAGCTAGTAATGAACTCTAGGAAAATAAATAAGGGCAAGTTCAGGAGACATAAGTGAAAATGCAGCTCTGGTATAAATTGAATAATAAAATTCCTGGTCATATTTTGCCATAAATAGTGGTTTGGGAATTTGTCATTCACCTTATTTAAAATTCAAAAATATTAAAGGTATGGGGTTCTCTCATTATAGAAGTAATAGAATTCTAGCTATTACAGAGTTAGGGCAATTTAAATAGCTATAGAAGGCATTATATCAATAAGTAGAACATCTGTATGAAATGTCCACCTGCTAATATACTACTCAGTGTACTTTACAATGAAATGTACTTAATCATTTTAAGACATCCTCAAATGAAGCCTTATCAGGATTAACATTTTGAACACTAATACTTTTAGGCATTAAAACTTACGCTTTAAATGAGGTTGCATTGTCTTGTTTACCCTTGTTGATTAATAAGCAATCTGTTAACTGTTAGAATGGCCCAATTGTGCCAGTGAAAGTAAATTAGTAATTCAGCTGTGTTTGTGGGTTTAATCATAATTTCTCTTGAAGGCTTTGAATAAAAAAAATTGCACACTACCCATAGGAAAATTAAAGATGTATTTTTAGATGTGTATACTGATGTTTTGCTTCAGACTTTCAGCTTAGTATTATTGATCAAGCACATCTAACATAAAAATACTTCTTTGAGGTACAATATTTCTAAGTATAAATACCAAACTTTAAAGAAAAAGTGATATTAAAATTTGGAATTTGAATTCACTTTCTATAGAATGTTATTGATTAGCTAGTAACATTCAGGAGGGCAGGTCCTGATTTTTTATCAGTTAACACTTGTGAGCAGCTTTGAGAGGTGTGATGGCTTTTTTTTGTTTTGCTGTTATGATTAACTGGAAGCTTAAAGCCAAATACAGAGTCTTAAAAAAAAAAAAAGAAAAAAAAAAAGATCGGAAGATAGTTCAGACTTTCTCATGGGGTCATGCACTTTCATCTGTAGCATCCCACAGAGGGAAACAGATGTTGGCAAGTTACAACTTAAATTATCTGGAAAGCTCCCACGTGTGAAGCACAGTCGCATTAAATTCAGGAGTAGCACAGGCCTGTGATAATAGTTAAAATCTTGAACCATGCAATGCTGCAGAAGCATAGGATTCTGAAGGTGGGCCAAAGCAGTCATCCTCACATGCGTTTGTGCCACTGATTCATAGATATTATTAGTAAAATACATTATGAGTTAATAAATTCCCTATTTGACCTTGAACGGTGGGAGAGTGTGACTCTGGATAAAACCATGCTCAAAATCACTCCATATCATTAACTGCTTCCAGGTGGTAGATCTCTCTTTAGTTTTGTCATGTAGGGTGCATTGTTTTTTTACTGCTGTTCAATAAGATTCTCAATGTAGTTACTTGATTTCTGGAATAGAACCAACATATCTTGGCTCCCATCAATATCCAGCAGTATCAGCACTTAGTGATTGTCTCCTATCATGCAGTTCAAGTCAGACTGCATTCTTCGTAGCAGTATGATGAAATAAATGCAGTGAATTAATAATCCTTAAGAAGGATACAGTTATCATAGTATTGTTACATTTAACTGAGTATAGACCTACCCTGGAAATACTTTATGAAAAAAAAACTTTTGTAGAGAACTTTATACTGAATTTTATCCTTCCTTAAGTCTTCTTCTCTGAAAGGGTACATATGACCCATAATGTCTATTGGTCTTTTTTCTAAAAATACATATATTCTTACTGCGTGACTACATTTCATACACACATCCCGGATTTTTCCTAAGGAATTTCTGAATTTGATTACTGTTTGGGTAACTAATTTCATATGTGTCCCAGTTTAATGCAAAAGGAAGAATAAACCAGTCTACATCATAAAACTTTCAATGTTATTAAGATAGATATGTATAGCATTTGTTTGAAGAAAACTGAAAGTAGCTGTACTCCTGTAGTATTAAGATTATGACTGTTTATCTGAAGATAAAACTCTAAGCTTTGCCACTAAATATGGGAATTTATGGAAGAGCTGAAAAAAGCTATTGTAAAACAGAGATTGGGCACCATTAAATATCAGATAATAGTAAATGTTTTAATCTCCACAGTATTCCACACTGACATCTGTTGTTTGTCTATCCTGCAGTCTTTATGCTGTGAGATCAAACAGAGACGTCGTGGGGTAGCCTCTGTGCTGCGATTATGCCAGCACCTCCTGGATGAGCAGGAGACCTGTAACCTAAATGCAGATCACCAGTCTATGCAGCTGATAATTGTAAACCTTGAGAGGAGGTGGGAAGCCATTGTCATGCAAGCTGTCCAGTGGCAGACTAGGCTACAGAAGAGATTGGAAAAAGACTCGGTGAGTGATACTTGCTTTAAAAAGATCTCATGTGGTTTCATTCTTCACAAGACAAACTTTTTCAGTGTGCTTTCTGCTGACTGAAGATGCTATTCCTAGTCTTTACTGCCAACAATTGAAGCTTTAGTTTTTCCCAGAGCATCGTATTCTATGGACAAGACTGATTACTGAGATAAACTCACAATGTACGTTTTCTGTTTGCTTGATATTTAATCTCATTACATCTGATCTTGTCAAATAATGAAAATAATCCTCTATTGCCAAGTTGCTCAGTACCTAGTAGAACTGGGCCCAGAGACATATTTCACTGATTGTAAATATATTTCAGAAAAACCATTTTCTGTGTAAGTAAGACTGGTTTTAATGAGCATCCCAGCAGTAGAAGTATATTTCACATAGAATGCCATGGATATGTGATTAATATACAATTCTGTGTTATTTGAATATAAGTAAAATGCATTAATTTGCTTTTATCTCAGGGAAATGATTCCTACAAGGCAAAATAGCGCTTTGCTTAAACCATCCATTAACTGGCATAAATTAGACAGATTTTCTACAGCATAAAACTACATTACAAAGCAGTATCTACATTTAAACAATAAACCATAGGGGGAACAAAATAATCCCTCCTGTAAGACCATTGGCTGCAATGGATGAATTGGCTCAGCGTGTGTTGTGCTACTATCATAATGCTGAAGTCTCTATACTGCAGTTACATTGACAGCAATGATAACTCTATGTAGTTCATATACTGAAGAACCTAGATGAAATCTGAGAATGTGACATGTTTAGCTAACATAATTTTTTAGGTTTATATCAAGCAAATAAAAGGAAAATAATGGTTGACACATATATGCTTCCTAAAATTATCTAACAGTGAAATACTACTTTTAACTTCTTTTTGCTAGACTTCCTTTACAAAAATAACAGAAGCTGTATTTCACTAGTGCCGTTAGAGTAGTGTGGTATGAAGGTATACAAGATATTTTTCAGAAATACTGTCAGTTCCTAAGTGAAAATACTATTAGTCTAAATGGGCCAAGAAACGGTGACTTAGTGAGAAGAATGCTGTGGATGAGTGAACTGTTTGAAGTAGAAGTAATCTGTTGCTGTCCTACTTTTACCAAATGTTATAAAGTAGGAGTGCACCTTGCCTGTTTGTTTTATTGGCTGCTTTGCTTCAGGTATTGAGACAGAAATGGGACTTGAAGAAGGAATGGGTTTGTACAAGCTTTCAGGACGAGTAAAACAATATGTGTCGTATGAGGTGACACAGAAAGAAGACATACAAAAGCAGATGGAGTGTCGATGTTGGTTTTGTAAGCATAAGAGTAGTTTATTGATAAAAGATTTTTTTTTCAGCCTTTCCGTATACATCTATATGCAGAGAGGGAAATACTGATTAATGAGGAATGCTGTTGAAAACAGTCAAGACCAGCTAAGAGCTTTTACTATACAACAAGCAGAAAAACGTCAAATCTTAATGATGCTAATGAAAACCCTTTGGGATGGGTTTGATGAAAGAGACAACAAAGTATGCAGAGAAAGGCAGAAAGCCCAAATCCTGCTTGACATTACATTTCACACTCTCTATAACTACCCGAAATGAGGATGGAGAGAGGAGGTGGCTGGTTTCTTCTCCCAAGTAACAAGTGATAGAAAAAGAGGTAATGGCCTCAAGCTGTGCCAGGGGAGGTTTAGTTTGGATGTTAGGAAATATTTCTTCACTGAGAGGGTGATCAGACATTCGAACAGGCCACCCAGGGCACTGGTGGAATCACCACCCCTGGAAGTATTCAAAACTCATGCAGATGAGGCCCTTAGTGACATGGTTTAGTGACATGGCAGTGCCGGGGTAAAGGTTGGATTTGATGATCTTAAAGGTCTTTTCCAACCCAGATGATTCTGCGATTCCTCTCATAGATGTAGTGAGAGCTGTAGATGTCGCAACTGATGCAGATTACCAGAAGGACAATAGTCATACTAACAGGTCATGAAGAAAAGAGGATGTATGATGAGGACAGGGCAAAAGTTCCATTTTGTCTGTATTTATTTCATGCTGATAGACTGTAAGAAGGAGATGTTTAAAAGACAGGCAGAAGAGCAGTGTTAGATGCAATGGAGTTTACTTCAGCCTCAGTCCAGACACTGAGCATGCAAGTATCTGATTTATCTTATCATCCATCTACAAAGGAGAAATGGAAACAAGTAAGGGAAAAGAGTTGTTCACGTCTAGTGAAAAGCGTATAAATTGGGTAAATATGAGACAGAGCAATAGAAAAAAATCGTAAAGAAACTATAACAGTAAAGCTTTTTAATTCTTTTGAGAAATGCTGCTCGTATTTTTGTGATAGGTCCATCTTCAAAACATTTTTATTCATGTTACTAATATATTACATCAATAGCTCTAGCAAACTGTTGTTTGGTGATATACAAAATGTCTAATGAGCTGACCAGTAGTAATAAAAACAATGGAGTTTTGGAGCTTCAAAACCAAGCGTGTGCAATATTAAACAACCAAACTAAAAACTAATTCTCAGAATCCTGAATTTTAGTTGCTAGAGGCTGAGTATCTGTTGGATCTATAACTGCCCAACAGAGATTGAACTGAGTTTCTACTATGTTTCTCTGAAAGGTAAAGTACCACAAAGATGATGAGCTGCCTTTTTCATTTACAAAACTTATAATTTTGTTGCAGTACATACATCTCTTCTACTGAACTTGGAACAGAAACAAGTTGTACTTGTGATAGCTTAGAGAGTGCTGAACAGAGGTCTAAATTACTGTAGTGAATGCATGTAATCTCCTTTTGCATGTGGGCAGCTGCCGTGTGGAAGCTTTCCTGTTTGTACCTGCCGTTACTCTAAATAAACTAAATAAGAGCATGGTGCTGCTCTTGAAACAGAAATAAGTCTTGTGTTTCTGTTTGGGACTGCAGTTGATCAGGAGCTGAGGCATGGTGATGGTATGGCACCTTGCTTGATGTTTGGATGTTTGGAACTTTACAAGGTGCATGCTGTTTGTTCCCATTTTGCCTAAGGTAGTCTGAAGTTATTTGCTGGGCTTAGTTGACTTTCAACAGGCAGGGGTGTATCATTCTGCTGAGAAATGGCAGCCATTTAGAGCTATCATGATGCTCATCTAAATTTCACTGTGGGCTGTTTTGTTTTGGAACCTTTCAGCCTAGGCTTGTTTATAATAATAAGATCCTATAAAGTATACCAGCATCTACAAGTTTCTCATGTTGATAAAGCTATGTTTATTCTCAAACATTTAAAGATGTCCCAGTCACTGCAGGATTCAAGTTTCTTTGTCTTCCCTTGCCTGAGTTGGCATGTCCTAAACTCCTTTTCACGTAGTTCCTGTGTAGTCATTTCTTGGGTAGGTACCAGAACTGTTTCTTCTGCTTCCCTATCTCTTTGTATTTGATGGTGTGCCAGTCCTGGCACACAAACAGTATCCCTTGGTAACAAGTCTTTATTTGTAGTTGTCCACAGAATACTGTAATTTATGAAAACAGATGAAGTGGTTTTATACCCTGGTGGCATCTGACTCATTCATGGCATCTGACTTGCTGACAGCAAACAAGATAGCCCAAATGATTATACTGTCTCATATAAGACAAGAGTCACTTGCGTCTTCTAATGTCTTCTTAATTTGTGTGCTGGGATCTTCCTTTGTCCTGTTTCTGCCCTTTTTATATTCAGTCACTTATCTGGGCACTTATAGCATTACAAAGCTATGCTGGAATTAGCCACAAAAGGCTTTTATGTTTCTTTTGAGTTGTTTGTCTTCATTGATGGTTTTCAGTGTTTAATTTTGTTCAACTTTTGCAATAGTGGGCACCATAAGTTTACGGATAACAAGAAGATATTACCATGTACAAGTACCTAAAGTCTGGCAAAATATGTCCTTCTCATAAACCAAAAGTTATATCTAGCTTGTGAAATTATCAATAAGAATCACTCCAGAAGGCTGAAATGTGGTTAGATTCAGTAGGTTAATCTAGCTATAAAGAATGAAATATTCATACAATGGAAAAAACAATGACTTAAAAAAAAAAACAGTAGGACACTTTGTTACTGGAAGCAGTCCTAATCTGTTTTAGCAAAAGAGGTTTTTATTTCCTCCATCTGTTTTTTTTTGTGGTAAATTCTTTTCCCCCAGATTTATCATTCCATAGTTTGCTGATATAATGTTATATGTCACCTAAATTTTAGCTTCAGAATTACACAGATGCCTTATAGTTTGCCTAACAAGACTCTTCTAGCAATCATCTTAAAAGAAAAAGAAGCCTGTCTGGCAATTGCAAAAGCAATAGCAACAATCCTTAGTCAACTAAATACAAAATTGCCATCTAAAATTCCTGCTCAACAGCTGGAGAAGCTTTAACTCACTATGCACTACACTTTAGAGGGTCTAATCTACTTAGAAGACTGAACAGTTAAAAAAAGATTTGAAGCAGACTGAGTCATGGTCATGGCCGTAAGTTTACAGCAGTTAAAGTGGGAATATGTTCAATTGTTTTATGCAATTTTTTCTTTAACTTTTGCTCAGCCAGTTGTATAACCAGTGTAAGTTGCTAGAGATGCTCACAGTTTGGGGATGTGCTGTCCAAGTCAGATATGCCTCTTTAGAAAGATACAATGAGGTGACTGTGGGAATTCACAATTCTAGGACCATTTTACCAATACCGTAGTATATAGAAGTGTTGTACAGCCGTGGCTAGGAGAGAGACAAAAGTGTGGTTTCTAATGGATTTTATGTCTTCAGTTGCAGTTCAATATTCCTGCCTTTTTGGTGACTGGTGAAACTGCTTTTCCTCCAGACTGCTCATTCATCGAATGAGAAGCATATCTGTTTTATGGAGCAGACAGTCTCTTTTCTTATTCAACAGAGAGGGCTAATTATTGAAGGGACAGTATTAATCATGCTTTTAAAATGGAGATTTTGAGCTAAGGAGATTTGGGCTAAAGTGCTGTAATTCTCACTTTGTCCTGAAAATATCTGAAATATTCATTTGCCTGATCAGTAATTTCATTACTATGCTTATGAAAAAAAGTATCTTTATTTCTCTTGTTCTCCTGAGTCATACCATGTGTCTGCTGTGCTGTATGTCCAGCAAAACCCCTGTTTGTATCAGCTTGAAAGTATGCTGTACATCCAGTCACATAATTGAAAATAATAAGGCCACAATAAATGGGATGGCCTTGGGGTATAACACCCAAGGGATTCAATTGGTGTCACTTTGCATCAATGTCCATGCATCATGGTAATTGAGGTAACATAACCAATTACCACATTTTAATTAGAGTTGTAAGGACTTGGGAAAATCTGCAGTGGTGAGACAGCTCACTTCAAAAAAAAAAAAAAAAGGCACCTCTCTCTTTTCCACAAGCTTGTTTCTGAGCACTGGAAGAGCCTGCTTAAAGCTCTGTTTAGGATTTTTTCCAGCTTCCTCTGTGTTTCATTCTTTATAATGCACTTTGAAAAACAAGTTGTTTAAAAATACTGTGTTGCTTCTGATCTGGTATCTTTGTCCTTTTTCGCTATTTCTCTGTTTCTCTGATGCTCTCTGTAAAAGAAAACAGTTTTTAATAGCGCTAGCCATGGTGTCTCCTCTGCACTTCTCTATATTTAATTCACTGGCAATATTTTTTTAAGCCATGTGTGATGGGTTGACCCTGGCTGGATGCCAAATGCCCACCAAAGCTGCTCTATCACTGCCCTTCCTCAGCTGGACAGGGAAGAAAAAATATACTGAAAGACTCATGGGTTGAGATAAGGACAGGGAGAGCACTCAGCAATTACTGTCACAGGCAAAACAGACGTGACTCGGAGAAATCAGTTTAATTTATTGCAATCAAATCAGAGTAGGGTAATGAGAAATCAAACTAACTCTTGAAAACATCTTTTCCCCACTCCTCCTTTCTTCCCGGGCTAAAGTTACCTCCCAATTTTCCTTCCTTCTCCCCTCCAGTGGCTCAGGAGGATGGGGAATGGGGATTGTGATCAATTAATCAAATACCGTATCTCTGCTGCTCTTTCCTCCTCAGTGGAAGGACTCTTCATGCTCTTCCTCTGCTCCAGCATGAGGTTCCTTCTGCAGGAGACAGTCCTCCAATGTGAGTCCTTCCCATGCTTCAGTGTGAGTCCTGATGGGGTCACAAGTTTTGCAGCAAACATGCTCCAGTGTGGGCTTCTTTCTCCATGGGGCTACAGGTCCTCTGTTGGACACAAAAGAGGCTTCTAAGCAGCTTCTCACAAAAGTCAGCCTGGTAGCCTCCCCTGCTACCTAAACCTTGCAGCATAAGCCCAATACGTCATGGAATGACACTTGTTCTGGGCTTAAATTAAAAAAAAAAACACAAGCCCCTTCCTTTAGAGGTAAAAAATGAAGTTGTCAATACTTTTTATATAGATCCACTAAACAAAGCATTAGTTTCTAAAGTATTTTTATTTTATCATAAGCTATTATTTTGTAAGGTGAGATCTAGCTAAGAATCTTGCATAAAATTTAGTTCATCAGAAGTACGTAACACAGAAAAGTACTGACTGATGATTAACTTAATTGACTGAGGAGGGCACACTACATGTTGTAAAGTGCTGAACACCTATTATATGACTCATGTTTGAACCTTTACAAATTGGTCTTTCATTATCTATCACAGGTAATTTTTGCTTTGGTATCAGACCTCTTCATGTAGCATATGACAGTACAATGTTGCTTGTATTTGTTCCTGTCATCTTGTTTTACTTATATTTCAGTACTGAAGACTGCTCACTTTGGTTCTTCCTTAAAATATGTATTTTTAAAGTGAACGGATGTTTAATTGTCGAACCTCTGATGTGATGCACTATTCTCCTACTTGAGGTGCATATGTTTTTGAGCTTCTGAGTTTCATTGCATGCCTTATTTGTGACGTGGAATAATTATCTGTAGGATTTGAAATGAAGCTACATAAATGGCAAACATAGGCCTAGATTTTTGTTGGACTTTAATTGAAGATAGGAGACATGCCCCCAACATTCTTGCAAGAAATTCTGTATTTCTCGTCATTTTCTGGAGGACCAGAATAATATATTGGAGGACCAGAATAATATAATTTTCTGGAGGACCAGAATACATTCTGGAGGACCAGAATAATAGTTATGATGGCAGCCACCATGGCAGTATGCAGAGTGTCGATGATGCGGCAAAACTGAAGCTGATAAAATCCCTTCTTGTTGTGCATATCTTGTTAAAAAAATTGTAGACCAATTAGAGTTCAATCAAATTTAAATAAAAATTCAGGTAAATGTTGTGTTATATTCCTGAGGATATCTCCTGAGTGGTCACTGCAGTGGTGGGGTTTTAGAGTAAATAGAAAGAAAAAGGTAATACATTTAATAGAGTGGGCTCTTCTGCATCATCAGAGACTTCAAAACTTTCTGTCACAACTAATAACAGCATAGGATAACAATCCAAAGGTGAAATACTCCATGCAGTGTACCCAATCTGCTAAATTGTTCAACTGTTTCACTCACTCTGGCAGATGTAATGTCTTAGCATGACTTTTTAAAAGTGGTAGGAAGCCCCAGGTTTATATTCGGACTCATAACCCCAGCCAAACCAGACCAAATTCCAGTTCTCTGAGAGAGCAAACACTCAGAGGTTGTCATGTGGGTTCACTGCCATCAAGTCAGACTTTTAGCTCTTGCTAGGATTTTCATCATGTTATGGACTATTTAGTTATTGGTTGGATTGGGCTAATGGTTAATCCAGACTCCAGAGACTGCTTCATTATTTCAGCATCTCTGTTAAACCATGGGAAGCCTGAACTCTTCCGAGGAAGGGGGTGTAAAGGTACTTAATCTTAACTTTACGCTACAGTCCCAGAAGATGAATTGGGAGTAGGCTGAATTGTTTAGGCTGGGAGAGCAAATGTAAATGCTAATTCTACTTTGTTGCTTGTGTGACCTTTGTTATTTTCTCTTGATGAGAAAGGAGCACTGAATAGAAAGTCTTCACGAGCATCACAGTTTCAGTGTGGACAATGCTAAGAACAGGCTTTGCTGCAGAGCCTCTTCCAGTGCAGTTTAGCTTTGCTCCATCAGGTGAACCACCTAGAGCAGAAAGAGTAGTTCAGCCTTCTCACTTTTTCAATCCTTTTCTCTGCATTGAAATTTCTAGACATACATTTCCTGCTAATGCTGGTGGGGTTGATTACATGTGAAATTTTAGTTTGGAAGACAATGAAATCTACAGAACATTTCTTGTATCTTGTTCTACCACAATCCTATAATAACAAGTTTCAGTCGCCATCGACCTCAGCTGGACTTGTATACTTCTTTGAGATGCGTATTTCTCTTCTGTCACTCCTTGCTAATTCTGCAGACACATTTAGTGTCTTTGCCTTCTCCAGAGTACCCAACAAACTTTGTAACTTGAGGGGTAAAAGTTACTTTTTTGTTGTTGTCATGAACACAGGAAGATAAATGAAATTCCTTTAAAAGTAAAGAGTTATTTTAATGATAAAATCAATTGCTGCAATACTTAATTGCTTCAAGCCCCCCTTGATTTTATTTTATTTTTTCTTGATGAAGCACATGACATTTCTTTGCAATATTTGAAATTCACTTGTTTTTTTAGAAGACAGGTTTCTTTATGAGACTGGAAATGTGTCATAATGGCTGATAACAGTTTTGCTAAAAAGGCAAAGTAAATTAAGCATAAATGAAGTTTCCCAGTATTATTTTAAAACTAAACATGGTTGCTTGAATAGGTGTAAGTAATGCCCACAGGTCATACTACAGTGAAAAACCCACTTCAGATATTCAAGGCAGAAAATATCATGATCACAGTGTTACAAGACCTGGGTTCCTGGTGTTATAATTAGCTCAAAGCATAGTGTCTGAACTGGGTGTAAAATACCGCATCTGTAATAATGGTTTTTAGTAGTGTCCTGTGAGCAGTCTGTTTCAGTGACTGGCAAGTCTTTCAGTCACAGATACTTCATTTTGTTTTTCTCTATTATGCTCTGTTATATTAGAGGAAGAATTACATAAACTTGCTAGCTCAGTGCCACAAGGTTTTGTAGATACATCTACATATATATTTATATTTTATAAGGATTATAAATTCTTTGGATTTCTTCTCTCTTCCTTTTCTGACTAATTCAGATTTTTATCTGTTCAAATGTATAAATTCAGAGAGAGTGAAAAATTAAGTATTTTAAAGTTGCTTAAACACTTTAAACTCTTCTATCTCAGCAACTTTCAAGGCTGGTCAGTGGTGCTGGCCAGTGAGAAGCTGGAAATCTTTTGGTTTAGGGTTATATAAAGCTGTTGCATTTATCCATGCAGCTCACAGATATTTCTGTTCCTCAACTATCTACTGTCAACTGTGTTTCAGACTGAAGCTGGTTTGGAGCTGGATGAGAGAATCTCATAGCTGGTAGCAAGTTGCTAATACTTCCTTGCTGATCTGACTTTTTTTAAGTGGGTAATGTTCACAAAACCTCAAGAGATTTCAAATGCCAGTGAGACCTTCAAAAGTGCCAGTTTATCACATGGCTTTATAATTAAACATACAATCATGACAACACCGTCATATCTCTCACAGGTAATAGCATTTGACCCTCATTGGTGGTGTATCTAGCATTGTTAATTTCTTTGCATTTATAGCTAACTACAATGTTAATAAATCAATTTACCACAATTAAAAAAAAACAACAAAACAACAATATTCCCTAAGTAATTAAAAAAAATCAGGTTTTGAGACAGCAGAATTCAATCCTATGGAATCTGTAAATATGAGCTTTAGAACTTTATAATGGGAAAAGTCAACATCACAGTAACAGGTTTAGGGCTTTATAGCATGGTGGCAAAACTTCTGCCAACAGTCTCTCAATCTATTCATCTTTTTTTCCATGCTACAAATTAAATAGTGGTTGGAACACTGTGGGTAAAGCACTTTCCAAAGCTTTGATAATAAAAACACATTCCCTGTGCCTGAAACATTCATTAAAGCTTAAGATGTGTAAAATATTCAAGTGAATTCTTAGGAATAATCAATTATATTAGGAAAATATCTAATATTTAGGAATTGGAAATCTGGTACTTCCAATGCATGCTGATGCTGAAAGAACTGTCAAACACCATTTATATGGGGGGAAAAAGAAACATACAAAAGAAAAAAAATGGCTAGGTTTTTATTTTGAAGAACAGAGGTCTCATTTCAAAAGAACTCACTTCCTATTTAGGCACTTAAATATAGGGCCAGGTATTTAAAAGTGCTTAGCTGATACTGACTTTCATTACCATGCATTGTGTTCCAATTACAGGATGAAGTCAGTGTTTAATTTAGAGGCCTAATATTCACTAATTGTAAGATCATGACCGAGGTCATCATTGTTTAAAAGATTAGAGTGAAGGGAAATGCAAAAGTCACAAACTTGTGATTTTTAATTAGTTTAATGACTGTTGCACTGCATCTCTAATGACCCCAGCTCTGCAAGGAATGGTATGTGAGTGTAATTGAAACTAATTTTCTGATGTTCTGTTTTGAGAGTTACCAAACAAAATAGTTTTTAGAAAGAGAGGAAGAAACCTTATTTTCTGACAGGTTGTACAGCAGTTATTTCCATCTTACATGGCTGTTCCATACTGTAAGATAAGGCCCCAATCCTCCAGCCATTATGGAAATGTATTTGCAGGATCTTCAGTAAGTATATGCATAATCAGTGTTTCATTGTTCAATATTACAGGATGTTCAAGGAGCTGCATCCGCCGTAAGCAGACAGGGATACAGAGAAAACTATTTAAAAAATGCATGAAAATAAATAAGGTACAATTATTCACTCTTTTTCATAACACACAAAGTAAAAGGTACCAAATGAAATTATAAGGCAGGAAATTTAAAATAATCAAAATGGAATATCATTTTCATGCAGTGTGTAAAAAAATGAAACTTGTTCCAACAGGATATTGTGGACAGCAAAAATACAAATTAGTTAAGTAAGTCATTAGACAAATTGATAAAGGAGACATCAGTTAATGTATATTGAATTCCAACTTCGGAAGTCCCAACAGGCTGACTGCTCAAATTTGGAATGGCAGCTTCTATGCCATTCTATGTATTTGAGGGTTTTTAACTTTTCCATAAACATTCACTACTGGCCACTGCAGGAGATGGGCTCAGCTGATTGGCCTGTTGATCTCACCCAAAGTTACAGAGTCTTTTTGATAGCACATGAACTTGCAGATTTGGAAGCCTACCTATTTTTATGTACAGCAAAGAAGTTTTAAGGAATGCCTAAAGGGCTTTCATTCTATTTGGTAGGGTTTTTTTCCATTTTCAAAGACTAGGATGTGGCCATTTAGGTAATCTCACCAGAAGAAAACTTTGAAAAATGTATCCACTTAACAGTTTTTCAAGATATTTCTAGTACCTTTTTCTGTAAAATATACCAAAAAAATATCATACATTTACTTATTTTTTAATATGTACATACATTTATGTCAGAGATACTGTAATATGCATTAAATAACAAAATGTAAATTGTTAGCAACGATGATCTGAAATTCATTTCTCCTTACATGTAAGACATTTGTGTTATCGTTGTAGCTCTAATCCATATTCAGGTCTTCGTGTTTGCTGTGCAGTAATATGTAAATTACCTAGCCAGCTGCATTAAGCAGTGTTTGTTTATTCTATTTCTTTTGGCATAGCATATAACTGAATTTCTGCCAAAAATGTGGCTGCTTCAGGGAACACTGTTTGGGTAGAAGGAAGTTTTGAAAGGAAACACACATCATAAGTCTTTACTCTGTGAAACAGTAAAATCAAAACAAACTTTCTGTTCATAAAAATATCTGTATTAATGTAAAATAATGGGCTTGTAAAATGCAGGGAGAAAGCTCAATCTTTTTAGAATGCTCTGTGTACATTGGCTTTGTAAACAAGAATACAATATTAAGAGGCAGGGATTTTTTCATACATGGGAAGGGTGACTGAAACTGGTGAAATGTGAAAATGGAAAGTTTAAGAGAAATTATTTTAACATGGCATATTAATCTCCCTTAACACATAGCATTTACATGCATCTAAATGTAGAAAAGTGGTGAAGTTTAAGTGTTAAAAAAGTTGCATTAATGATGCCTAGAGCTATCTACTTATTCTTGCAGTCCTTTCAGTCTTCCAGCCTGACACTTCCTTTTTTATCCAGCCAGCTAATTTCCCCTCTTTTGTGAGGGGTAACTGTTTTCACACAAGTGCTTACCCAGCAAGCTTCCTTATTGTTTCATGGTTAATTATCTTCTTGAGCTTCACCTTCTCCAGTGAAGGGAGAAAGACTGGGCCTCCCCACAGCTCTAATGAAAGCTAGGTTTTAGAGATGCACTGTGTAAGTAAATGCAGTGTCTGATCTCCCAACATAATAAATGAGTTCTTAAACTTTATGGAGTCACAGCTTATCCAGCAGGTTTACTGAACAATGCAGGAAGATGCTTTATTTAAAAAAAAAAAAATATGTCTTTTTAAAAGGGAGGAGGAATATTGCTTCACTGTGAAACCAAATACCATAAACTGTTCGAAAATCTCTGCACGTTACACAAAAGGTGCATGTCAAACATTCAGATTCAGTACAAACCTGTGCTGCTGCATGCAAGCCTTTGGGCTTTATACTTTCAAGTTGTATCTTAACTACACTTATACTAATAATGCTAATACTAGTACCCCTGCGCCCCTCAGATATTATACCACTTTGTAAACGCTTAACACTTATTGGACTGTTTGTACCTCACCAGCACTGAAAATAGTCATGGATAGACTTAACTCTTCAGTTTATGTTCCAGTTTTAACCCAAGTTTAAACTGTGTAACATTTAAAATAAATTCTCCTGTAATAGAAGAAAATTGAATAGCTTAGTGGGTTTCTAATAATGAGGTACTCCCCATTTGTACTCAGCCAAACTAAGGTAGTCAAATATAAGCCTTTCACCAAAAGATATAGCTGGCCATTTCTTCATCTGCTTCTAAGTGAATTTCTACAAAGTATGTAATTTTCCAAGTGAACAAACCAAACTGTGCATATAATACTTGAGACATTGCAAAGGTTCTATTCATTATACTAGATTAATCCTTTTTTTCAAGACAGCTCCAGGGCTGTGTTGGCATGCATTATGTACAGAGAAACTACAATCATCATCACTTATCAGTGATGAGGACAAGAAAAAAATACAGAGGTTCGAGGTTGTGATGATCTTAGTGAAAGAGCTCTGCTTAGTAACTTATACTTGGAGATAAGGCTGATGATTCTATTTTGCACATCTGAAAAGTATCTCTTCTTAGATATAGGTTGTGTAATGGCAAAGAGCAGTTGTATTGTTGTAGCCTCAAGGTGCTTACCATTGTAATTTTGATTCCTTGCTAGGACAACTGCCTGCCACTTACTGACAACTGTGGTGTTTAACTTCACACTTGGAAATCCATAGATTGGCAGACTCTGCACGTACTATAAGTATGCAGTATTCTTCTAGCCTTTGACTTCACAATACTTGCTTGTTGACTCCCCCCTAGTCAATATCCCAAATTTACAGGTGGTGAATCAATGACTTCAGGAAGCGCCTCAACTAAGATTACAAAAAAATTGTGTTGAGAATTTAAATAGGGAATAAAAAAGTGTCTGTTCTTTTTGATAACATGAATTAAGCTAAATTTGGTAGTTTCTCAACTGCTTCATGAGAAGAAACTGATGATAGAGCCAGATATTTTTCATGCAGTCCTGTTCTTCATAAATAATAAAGTCTCCCTTTCCAGTATACAGGAAGAATTTTTATTTAGAAATTTAAGCCTCTCTCTAGATTTCAGTGAGAAAACTTTCTAGGTATCTTCTAAGGTCAAACTCCCAAGGGCTGATATCCTGTTGTTTTGTACCTTACGTCTATCTGTTCCTATGGTGATTCTAACTCTTTAGTGTTTCTCACAAACACTTATTTCTGCTGAAGCAAAGCTCTTAAAAACTCTGTGATTCCAGGTGTCCTGATGTGCTTGTTATAGGCTGGAGATGACTATTGTGTCTACTGAGTCAATTCACAGTGTCCACTGAGTTGTTCTGGTTTAACTGAGAATACACCATGAAAGGAGTACCAGTTCCAATGTAAATTATACTAAATTGAAAGTATTATTAACCAGTAAGCAAACCTCTTAACTTGTACAGAGGCAAAACAATAGTGGAAAGATATGAAAACAATTATGCCACTGTAGCTTTGCTAGTACAACTTTGTTCATCAGCATTTGAATGCAGAATGCAAATGATTTTCCATCAGTACAGACATACAAGTGAAAAATTGTGCTGAAGTTCTGCAGTGTGGACAAGCAGTAGTTAAACCTGTTTAAGCATGCTTGGTTCCACAGATTTCCTGGGTTTGATGGATTTTTTTGTCTTAACCATAAAGACTGATCTTTGAGTCAAATTCTGAGATTTGGCATGGATGAACTCCCACCAACTTGCATGGGCATGTATCTGAGGTACAGTGCCAGGACTTACTCTTTTTTGAACCAGGTGTTCATGGCAACATTTGGTTTGGGTAAAGCTAGGAATGTTTTTCTAAGTTTCATAAAGGGCTTGTGTTGGGTTCTTGCACAAAGAAAACCGTATATTTCTCTAAAGTAAAGGTGAGACTGAAATGGCATTCAAGAGCAACAAATCCTGTCATGTAACCTCTTGACAGAATAAAAGAAAACTGCAAAGCAGTAAAACCAACAGCCAGTAAAATATGTCATGTAGTCAGGTTTTCTCATCACAAAAAGGAAAAAAAATCCCCCACCAAAACCAAACCAAACACACAACTTGGAATATAGGTCTGGGATTGTAAACCTATTTGGATGACAGTATGGTTTGATATAAAAATGTTATAGATGTTCTTCTGCTCTCTGGTAACATTCAAAGGGCTTCTTCAGTAAATGAGAACCAGAGATGTTAGAAAGCCATATGAGGATATGGTGGCAAGAAAGTAGAGGCTAGAAAACATATAATGGCTAGTGTGTTAGCAGTGATTCTGTGGGCACAGCACAGGTGCTAAACTTCTTGAGCCCCTGCTTTTGCCATGATCTGTGATAGTTCCCAAAGTTAGTTCCTGCAGGCCTTCTAACACACATTACCTTCTGTTCCAGCCTGGCTTGTCTGCACCAGCTGGTGAGTGGTGGAAAGGCTGGAGGCTTTCACTCTTTCTTTTGGTCATTTGATGCTGTGGGCAGCTTACCAAGAACATTAAAGACTCTCATAGAACCCATGTGCAGGCACAACTGACCCCACCATGTTACCTAGCATCATCAAGTGGTATTTAAATAGCAAAAGAATGGTTAGAGAATAGCCAATTTCTCTGACTTTTTACTACTTCATTAGTAGTAAGGAATAATAGTTTTCCTCTTGAAATGTCACTGCAGTTATTTATCTGTTGCTTAGAAGATATGCCACAAGACCTTTCTCAGGATAAAGAAAATTATCAGTTTTAAAACCTGGATATGACAATCTCCTATCCTCTAGACTTTAATTTCTGAGCATTATGAAAGAACTTCAAACATCATCATAAAGACAGAGTGTTGAGCGATGTAAAAACTCAGTTGTTCCTGTAAGATCCAACCTGCATTGAGACCCTTGCAGGTGACATCTGTGACTGCAGAGAGCAGAGATGACATCACTGTCCTTCTTTCAGTACAGAAATCTGTACATACAACCACCTATGTAGGACTCTCGCAATACCTATAGGCATCCGTAATGCCTAACAGAAAAGCACAAGTTCTGCATGAGCAGGATAGAGCATATTATATCATATATTTCAATATATTCATACATGGTTTGTGTTAGATATATATATGTATTATATATTCATATATTACATATTATAATATATTCATATATTTCATATATTTCAATATTATTTCATTGAGGGAGGCAGTAATAGTTGCAAAATAAAGCAAGAGAAAGTATGAACCACAGTTTTGGATCTTATTTTCTCAGGAAATAAACATGTGCTGCCTTCTTTTTACTTCAATCATCTCAAATATGTATGTTCATGATACAAATATGTATGTTCAGTTTCATTAGTGATCTGTGATAAAGCATTCTGCTTCCATACATCTTGAGGCTGTGTTGTAATGTGCAAATATGATGCACATGGGTTATTATACATATGCTTACATATATTAAAACACTGCTGTTTGGAAATGGGGACATCTTGTTAGCTACAGCACAGGGAACCCCATTTAGAAGATGAACTTAAGTAAAGCAGGGGTGAAATGAGTACTGTATACATGACTATTTCCCTCAGCAGAAGTACTTGGCATGCTTGCATTTTTCAGAAGACAAAATCATGTTTGTCTTCCTTGAATGTGCACACATTCCTGGAGCTGGGGGATGGTTTTCTTCCTTTTTCTTTCTTTTTCTCCTGGCCCCTAAGTGCATTTGAGTTTGGATAATTTGTCCACAGCAACTGAAGGATATGTTGCAGAGGAGGGAGGAACAGAGTTTTTATTTATTATTGTAATGGCTCTTTTTTTCATGTTAATTCCTTTAAAAAAATATAATGGTACGTAGGGGTTACATTGCAGGCCTGTTTCACCAACACAAAGTATCTGTACCAGAGTAGCACATGCAAATGAAGCCGAAACAGAGAATCATTGTTTAATATAATTTGCTGCAGAAGAAGAAAAACTATCCTTATTTTAGTAAAGGAAACAAATTAAAAAATGTATTTTTAAGACTTTTCTTTGAAGATGCATTGGGTTTGAGGAAATGTCTTTATTTGGCTTAATAAACTTTCCTGCCATTAACATTTTCAGCAGATTAACTGTTTAACTATTAACACCAGCCCTGCAAGCATTTAAGTGCACACCTAGCTTTGCTACATTACTTATACCACTGAAATAGGAATACTGTCCTGAGCAAAATAGTTCAGGTTTAAACTAGGAGCAGCCAAACTCCTTAAAGCAGCACTTTCAAATACTTTGGAATTAATTCAGCTGTTCATTTCTGAGTCTGTAATTTAATTGCTTCTTGGCTTAATTATATGCAAAACTTTTAATGCAATAGTAAATGCTTCCTAAGTCTTGTTTACCTAGTGGTAATATTTTAAAAATAGGATTATGCATAATTTTGTGCATCTTTTGTTCATATTCATTGTTTTTTTTACTTGCTTGGTCAAAACCATTTCCCTTCTTTTACTGTGAACCATGTGACTTTCAAGATCTGCTCTGTGTAGCAGCATTTAGTGACCATAATGATAAAGTCACTCTGACCTACTTTAAAGATACCAATTTTAGAAAGATGACATATGCACACACATACACACGTGTATATGTGTGTGTGTGTGTTTATACACCCTCACTCTTGCATATATAAAAAAGAAGCTTTTAAGTTCTGGGAAATTTAGTGCAGTCAGTTACACCAGCTGGTGTACAAAGAATTTTTGCCAAACAGAATGGTACCTTTGCAGCATGTTTTGTCACAAACTTCAACAAAGCCAGAACTTACAAGTGAACATCCAGGGCTCACTCTATTCAAATGTGAAGGTCGGTCTCTCTGTAGCACACTCAAAGCTTCTCTTTAGTTGTAGTCTGTCTTAAATGATCAGCATGTTTGTCTGTGACAGACCTCTTTCATATTGGAGAAATACCTTGAATCAGGCTAGGTAGAACATCCTTTGCAGTGTGCAAGGCTCTATAAGACATCCAATTTCATCATTAACTGAAAGGGGATGAAAAAAGTGGTGCAGCTCTCATATGAATAAAGTTTTCCCAATTGGAAATAGCAATAGAAGATTTGTCTGCTTTGTGTAAATGATTCATTGTGTAATATGATACAGTTCTTTAGATAAAAAAAAAGTCACATAGAAGAAACAACAGCTTTTTTTTTTTTTTCCCAGTAAACCGAGCAATCAGTATTTAGTTCTGACACCAGCTGACACTTACAATGGTATACCTCCCATCCTCTGAATAAGACCAAGGATCAATCTGGGGACTTTGAAAAGTTATGTTGGCAAGACCTAATAACCTATTACTGTCCTGCTAATCCTAATCCTCCAGCAACCTACCTATGCATTGCCCAGCCTAATAAGGAGACCTCTAACATGGTAAAATAGTTCTGAGATTCACGGTTTTTACCTTGTTGCTGGTGTCAGTGCAAACAGGCTGGAGTGATGCTGCCTTTCATTTTTGACTCCAGAGATTTATTCAGGAGTCTGTATGGTGCTGCTCTCTCCAACAACTACCTCAGTGTCTAAAGTCTCTTTCTTGTTTGAGCAGCTTGCTGAATTTTGTAATAAGAGAATATATATACCCGTACTAAAAATGCCAAATACAAAATGTTTGTGACTTAAGCCGAGTGGTTTGTTTCAAAGTTAAAACTTGGTCTGTACTTAGCTGTACTCAGCTGCCAATGTAGCCAATAATCATTGAAATTGTACTTCAAGGGAGACGATGCTTATAAAGAAAAAAAAAAAAAGCAATTCACTAATATTAATTCAGTCAATTCCTTGGACAGAGAAAGCTATGCTGGTAAAATAACCATATCCACATAAGAGCCTTTGCAAGTGTAGTTGTGACAATCACAGGGGTAAAAATAAATAATAATAAAATCAAACCCTGAAATCCATCCTAGCTTTGCTGCAAAATTTCTCTGAGTATATTCCAGGCCTCAGAAAAGCATGTGCATTTGAAGAACAAAAAAACAGGCTTTGAAGTGAGGAGCACTCAGTGAAGATGAATGGGCTGAGGTCACAACTCTACATGTTTTATTGTTTTAGTCCATCTGATTTGCAGAACAAACAAGGCAGCCAAGTGCTGATTTACAGGGGAAAGGTTATCTTCCTGACCAATAAGGACCAAATGTTTTCGTTTTGAGAAGCAAAATAAGATTCTATGGAACATAAAATCCTTGGAACCTGCTGCTGATTTCCTGCATTCAGGAATTTCTTTTTGCAGCTGGCAGCAACTTAAAACAATAAAAATGTGCAGTTTAGGAAGCTTTTCACAGTTATGTCTTCCTAATGCTAAGCACAACAACGTCGTA
Source organism: Neopsephotus bourkii (assembly GCF_033783945.1). Taxonomy (NCBI): domain Eukaryota; kingdom Metazoa; phylum Chordata; class Aves; order Psittaciformes; family Psittacidae; genus Neopsephotus; species Neopsephotus bourkii. The sequence goes on along the minus strand of NW_026901866.1, from coordinate 1,266,814 downwards.
AAACATGCCACAGAAAAAATAAGTAATTGTAGCTGATTTCTTGTTTCATCTAACAGGTTTTCAAGCCAAGTTAAATTATTGTCATTCTGTCACATTTTACTTGTAGGATAGTTAAGGGTCAGCTACAGGTAGGTAACTGGGTGATGGTTGGACTTGATCTTGAAGGTCTTTTCCAGCCTAGCTGATTCTATGGCTCTATGAATTAAGTACTAGCTAAGTACCAACCAGGAGTCATTATAATATATGGCAAACTGGAAAATCTAAATATGGATTTCTGAACTCTGCAATGCACAGAACTGCTCTGATAGCTGTACATGTCTAGCAAACTGGTGTTTTCATGGGAAATTAACATTAAGCTATGACTAGCCAATATCCCTCAGGTGAAAAAAAAAAATAAGAAAAAAAGCAGAAGACTCTAATAAATTTACTTCATAAAGCTTTGGGGTGGGTAGATCCACAACCACACTCTAGCCTTCAACATTAGACTTCACAGATTCTCAAAATCCCAAAAGCCTCCTAACCTCCCAGGGAAGAAAAAATTCTTTGGCACCCATAAATCTGCCCATGATTACATGCAACATCTGAACACAGCTGCAGTACTCGTGGGCCTATCTTACATCTAAGCCAAATGAAGCATGGGGACACAGATTTGTCTTACATGGAGAGTGTCTTGGTTTGTCAAATATATTAATAATCATATCACCTTGCTGTATGGTGGATAGCTACTCTGCCCAGTTTGGAGAAAATAAATCAGATGAGTGTTTTAGCCATTGGTCTACTGGACATAAAGGGATGAGATAGCCTTGTGTTTTGCACAGAAACAGTGTATCTGTATCCATAATTAGACACTGGATCAGGGATTTGGGCCTATCTGTTCCTATTGCCAGTCAAATGTGCTGAACAGTTCACTGCAGGGTAAAATTCTCCTTGTCTATCTCTGACTCCATTAATATTCAATTGTATTATGCAAAATGAAACAGGAGATGCAGGCTTCTTTTCAGAACAGCATGTAGGTAGGGGTTCTCCTGAGAGAATGAGAACCTGGTTCATGTCATGAGCCCAGTGTCCCACACCAAAAATCAGTCCTCTAACTGTTGAGCTGACAGAGAACATCCCATGATTTTTCACTAAAGGGCTGAGCAGCTTTAGTTCCTACTTCAAAGAGATTGTTCCTAGCTCAGAGTCAGAGATATATCCCTGCCCCTGCGCAATTAACCTTGGCTGGGTCTTGACGAATTTAAGTCAGGAGCTAAGCTGTATACAACTTCCCTTCTTTGGACTACAGCCTCATTTTATCTGCTTGTATTTCAGTAACTTCTTAAGTTTGTTGTGATTTAGATTCCTGTTTGGCATGTGACCGGTGCTGTATTTGAAAAACAAAACTTGTTCCAAGAAAGCTCAAGAGAGTGAGAGACCATAGTTGAATGGTTTTTTTTTGGAAAAAGTTCTTGGTTTTCTGGATACAGTGATCATTGTTCAGCTGTTAAGATTATTTAAACTAAACAATTCTACTTTAGTTAACAGTTCTATTACAAGAGTTATTATATAAGCAAAGTCTTCCCTAAAATGGAGGCCTTTCAATAAATAGAAAAATAAAATAAAATTAATTCATGCTCAGAGAACCACCCTCAAAGTCAGGGACTGCTTTTGAGTAGTTTAAGGTGAGTCAGTACTCTTGGTCACTTGACACATCATATTTGAGTGAGTAAAGTTGTCAAGGTGTTCTTCCTCTCCCATGTGTGTTTCCAGAAGGATTAATTCTTGGTACTGTATGTTCTGAATCATAGCAGCAAATATTACTGGAAAGTTTAAAAAGTCTTAAAAAAACCAAACTACTTTCAGCTCAATTATTTATCAGCTCTTCCCCAGAAAAAGTTGTCAGCACAGACAGTATTTGAACTTCATCTAGTATTTTATTAGACTGATTGATTGTTCTTACAGCTGAAGATATTAGCACTCATTAGGTCTTACTTACTGGTCATTAGTACTGCCTTTATTATCAAGTAAAGAATAAATATAAATTCAAATAAAAAGTCATTAAGTCTTGTGATTTCCAGTGTATTACATCTGTTGTTTTAAGATTCACAACACAAACGTTTATTATAAACATTTTGAAAATCCTTTAATAAATCCCTTATATCTTAACTCTTTTAAACCTAAGCAGGCTACAAGAGTTTCTCATATATTCAATAATAAGCTGTTAATTATATCGTTTTTACTAACACAGTCATATATGATTCTGCAGAAAGGTTAACAATTGTTACATATGAAGTGACTAACCACAACTAATCTCTATTAAAGAAAAGTCAAATTTCTGTATTATATTTTGACAGAAAGTTAAAAAAAAAAACCCAAACCAAACAACCTGGAAAGACTAAGAAATCATGCCAAATTTCATAAGTTTTATTTTATTATTTTAATTTCATACAAGATATAACAAAACAAAAAGCCTATTAGTGACCATTGTTCCAAAAATGCACTTTACTCCTATTAATGTACTTATATAATTTCAGTGGAAGCACATTCAAAGTGCAGCTGTAAATACTTTTTCAATTTTGACTTTGATTTTTTGATATTTTTTTTTTTACAGGAGCCTCTGAATGTTATTGATGCCAGTGTGATGGATCTGAATGGTTCAAGTGAAGATGCACTAGAATGGGATGAAACTGACATAAGCAATAAGCTGATCAGTATTCATGAAGACTTAAGTGATCCTGATCAGGACCTCAAGAAGGATGAGCTAAGACAGAAACCTTCTTCAGGAGAAAGTGGTTTTAACGATGTGAATGAAGATGAAAATATTGGTGATTGTGGAAGTCCTCTTTATTGTCCCAGCATTACTTCCCCTCCAAATCCTCACATCTATCAGGTCTACAGTCTTCATAATATCGAATTATCAGAAAAAAAACACATGCCTTTTTTGAAAAATACATCTAAACTCTCCAGTGTAACACAGTCTAACATTTTAAATAAAAGTCTTAGTAAAGACTCACCATTTTCATCTACCAAATCCCTGCCTGAGCTAATAGGGGGGAACACATTGGCAAAACCATACAGCTATATGTATCAGAGTGGAAACATAAGCAGGCACTCTGAGAGTGAGAGTGGGATAGTGAGTGAATGTGATACAGAAACTACAAATAATTCAGAGATTTTTTTGCTAAATGATATTGACAGCACTCAGAGTAATCCTGAAATTGGACATGCAGAAGCTGAAGTGGATGATATAGTTGATGTGATAAAACAAAAAATACAGCAAGATGAAGACCATGCTAGTCTCTCAGATGATTTCCAGTTGTTACCTTCTGCATGTTGTGGAAGTGAAAATGATGAGGATTTGGACAGCATTACTATGTGTAACCGTGTTTGTCTAGAAGAATTGCAAGGAAAGCATGATGTGTTTACTTTTTATGATTACTCATATCTTCAAGGCTCCAGATTCAACTTACCAATGATAATAAAACAATCACAAATTGAAAAAACACATCCAGAGGGCAGTTTGTTTAATGGCTTTTGTTTTGATAAAATACCTGGTAAATCTGAACATAAACCTGAAGAGTCTCAACCAGATGGGTTTATTCATGACCATACTCTGGCAAGGGTCCCTGGAGAATCAGACCCCAATTCCTGTAAATCTGGAGAAACTGTAAGAAAATTAACTGTTACAGAGAATACAAGACAGGTTTCAACTTTATCTCGTAGCTCTTCATTAGAATCTCTGTCTGTAGTAGGTGATTTGTTCAGCTCAGGTATTTTTAAAAGTGGAGACGGTCTTCAGCGAAGCACCTCATTGGAGAGCTGGCTGACTTCCTATAAAAGCAATGAAGATCTTTTTAGTCATCATGGCTCAGGTGACATAAGTGCAAGCAGTGACTCTGTTGGAGAGCTCAGCAAAAGGACACTAGATCTTTTGAATCGTTTAGAGAATATCCAGAGTCCTTTAGATCAAAAGATTAAGCGCAGCATCTCTGATATAACACTCCAAAGTGGCTCTCAAAAGATGTCTTTTACTGGACAGCTGTCTCTAGATATTGCATCCTCAATCAATGAAGACTCAGCAGCTTCCCTGACTGAACTCAGCAGCAGTGAGGATCTTTCTCTCTGCTCTGAAGACATTGTACTGCACAGAAATAAAATACCGGATTCAAATGCATCATTTAGAAAACATCTTAATAGACCTGTAGCTGATGAGAGCGATGTCAATGTCAGCATGATTGTTAATGTCTCCTGTACTTCTGCTTGTACTGATGATGAAGATGACAGTGATTTGCTTTCAAGTTCCACCCTTACCTTAACTGAGGAAGAGCTAGGTATCAAAGATGAAGATGATGACTCTAGTATAGCAACTGATGAGGATATTTATGAAGAATGCAATTTAATTTCAGGACTTGATTATATAAAAAATGAACTCCAAACTTGGATTAGACCAAAATTTTCTTTGACAAGGGAGAAGAGAAAAAGTAACCTCAGTGATGAAATTCAGCACAGTAAAGTTAGTAACGAGACATCAAAAGCCACAGATACATTAGGCATTGAAACACTATTGAATGGTTCAGTACAGAAAATATCAGAAAATAATGGCAATAGTAAGCATGTGCCATGTGATCATGAAAAAGGGACAAAGAGTCACCTGATGAAAGATATCTCTCAGGTTGTGAAAGATCAGCTTGTGGATGATATGGAAAATGGCAATGTTGAAAATACTCTTGGGAGTCACAAGGAAAGTCTTGTTAGAACATCAGCAACTCCCAAAACTCATGCATCACTTGATGTCAGAGAAGCTGAAAATGAATGTTGTGTCTGTGAAGCTTTTACAGACAGTTCAGACGATTCACATATGGATGGAAAAGAGACTGTATTGTTGTCAAGTGAATCCAGAAACCCTCTAAAAGAATGTCAAAGTCATCTTCAGCTTGATCATCACTCTGTTGCTTCCTCTCCTGCTAAAAAGCCTTGTCTTGAATCTTCCTCAGAAATGAATTCTGGAGATGTAGAAGATACAGCTTTACAAACATCCTTACCTAATGGTCAACAACAAAGAATAAGCATTACTGAAAAATCTACTGATTGCTGTACAGCCTTGACATCCAGTGAAGAAGAACGTGACTCCTCTGCCAATGGTCTTGCTTCATGCTGTAACTGTGAGTCTGATGTTTTTGATAAAAGAAACATGGAAGATGGCTCAGTACGCAATTTTGTGAGGGAGATCATAGACATGGCATCAACAGCTTTGAAAAGTAAGTCACAACCAGAATGTGAGTCATCTGCTCCAGCTTCATTAGCACAGATCAAGGAAAAAGTGTTAGAACACTCTCACAGACCCATTCAGCTAAGAAAAGGGGACTTCTATTCTTATCTTTCACTTTCTTCTCATGATAGTGACTGTGGAGAGGTAATCAAATATATAGAGGAAAAGAGCAGCACTCCTGTGCCATTGGATTTCACAGATGAGAGGGAAAATATTGAATGCTTTTTTGAAGCCTGTCCTGAGGAAGAACGGGTTGAGCAGCAGCAATCTGTTTCTAATGATACTCCTGAAGCACGAGTTGAACAGCAGCTGCAGCAACCTATTTCTAATACTATTTCTGAAACATCTCCAGAGTCAGTAGGTGAAGTGACTCAAGAATCATTAAGAGAAGTTAAAACTTCATCTGAAGGTAGGGATTTATCTTTCTTCTGTGATGATGACAATGGTATAAACATCCCTAATCCTTACAAACAAAGCGCATCAAATAATTTGAAAAATGCTGATGATGATTTGTTGATTTCAGATGGGCAAACTGAAGGTTTGGAAAAGAATCCTCCAGATCTTAGCACTAAAAAGAGTACTACAGGAAAATCACCTGGACCTGAAGATTCCAAAGGATGTGTTGCTGCTTCTGAGGAGGCTTCAGCTATAGAGTTTCAGTTAAAGCCTGGCCATTCACAGAAAAAGGATGTTTTGCATCAGAACAGTAAAACTCTTGCTTGTGAAGAAAATCTCCTAAATCTTCATAAGGAAAGACATATAAATATGCACAGATAGAATGTAACCCTCTCCAGGCACGTACATTGTCCTAAAACCAGGTATGTACTCTACAAGTTGCACATTCTTTTTTTTACACATTTTTTCCTTTTTTTTTTTTTTGTGTGTTTTTTTTTTTTTTGTAAAAATGAAAGGAGATGAATCGTCATCCACCACGTAGGGCTTCTCTTTGATGATAGTGCTATATTATTTGTTTTGATTACACTGTAATCCAAATTTACATGCCACTGGTCAACAAAGGCAGTAAATACTAACTGCTCCTTGCCCTTTGGCTTTGCACTGACTGGAACTGGTCTCTTCTGGAACAAATCTACTATCTTACAGAACTTGGGAATTCTTCAGAAGTAGTATTTCTATATCAGCCTTCTCTTTCCTCCTCAACTGAGCTGTGGAACCAGGCACCAGCCCTACTCATTGATCCCCTTCTCCACAGTCAGCTGGCCTTATGAGGTGTTCAAAAGCACTTGATGAAACTGAATTTCCGGTTTTACAAGAATTTTGTGTGACTAGTGAGTTGGAGTTCCACAGTATTTCCAGACAAGCCACGAGGAATGGCTAAGCAGATTGGAGAATAAGTAGTGAGATAATAATTAATCTCTTGATATCAGTTTACCATGACTTAAGCTCAATAAGCTATTAATAAGAACAAAATTATTACAACACAGTGTTAGACCAAAAGTGGAGGTTACCAAAACAAGAAATCTTTGCATCATTAAAGATTATAATGTGAAGGTAATGTAGAATAAAGACCTGAATACTAAAGCAGGTGGAAACTGATAGCCAAACAGCAGTACTGGAAGCTTTGGTTTTATTTTGTGATGTGCATTTTGAAACATAAGTAAAAGGGTGCAACCTGAAATGGAAAAGTGTATCTAACCTCCTCCAAAGTCTGAAAGTGGTTCAGATCTGGAGTTTCTGACTTCACATAACACATAATTATTCCAACAATAACTGCATATTTAACAACAAAAGAAGATCTACAAAGCAACTTCTGGATAAGATCCTAACAAGTAGCACTGCTGCTTTGAGTCTCACTAGTTGTTTGGTGACCCAAAAGCCAGTATAACTGTGTAGAATGCCAGTCTTTGGAAACACTCCTCCAGTAGACCAGAGAGAGCACGGCAACTCCAAATGCCACTCCAATTCCAAATGCTGGTGCTTGCCAGAAGCTATAGCAAGGAAATTTCCAATAAAACACAAGGCTAAGCACAGAACCAGGTTCCCTGGGAGGTTCTGGAATCTCCAGCCTTGGAGATTTTCAAAATTCAAGTGGACATGCCGTGAGTGATCTGATCTACCTTTGAAAATAGCTTTCCTTTGAGCAGAAGGTTGGACCAGATGATGTTTAATTTCCTTCTAACCTAATTTCTGCTATGATTCCATGATGTTGCTAGGAGAAAAGACTGTTATTCATCACTGCCTGTGAAAACCACTAGTACTTTCCAATTGCAAACTATGTAGCTGTAGCAGAGGATCTGGGCATATTTATATGTAATAGAGTGCTTTCTTCTGCATTTCATGATTTTGCTATATTATATTACTATGCTTTGGGCTTTTCTTTTGCACATATTGGTGGCTTACCCAGCATTCACACTTTCACATTTGTATAAATATATCTAGCAAAGTCTTTAGGTTATGACAGCAATAGTCTACAACTTGCCACTATCTCTTTGAACACGTATCTACTTGAATAATTCATTATCTTGGAACCATCATAGCAAAGAGGATATTTTTTGAATGGCTCTGAAATAGGCTGTCATGACCTGTTGATTACCAATTAGGTTAATACTTGGACACATCCAAACAACTGGAGTACCCATGAAATCAATTGGGAATTACAAAACTCGTAGATGTTATATATTCTGGAATTACGTTACAAGGCTAATTTCTATATGGAAGACTATTTGGAAATTGAGATGATGACAAAAGTTTGAAGTTGATAAGTGATCAATATGTAAACATAAGTTTTTCTTTAATTGCTCTTTTATTACTTTTCTTATTTTTTCCACTCATTTTTATAACATTAATTTGAGGAAGAATGCTTACTATAGTGACTGTGATTTTATTCTTGTTCTCATTCTTTCATTGATGAGATAATAACGTCTTTTCAATTCATTAGTACTTTTCCACTGAGGATCTCAAAATACTGTATAAAATTTCACTCAGTCTTCAAAACTTCATAGTTTCTTACTAGTAGCCAGCTAGGTTTTTCATAAGACTGGGATATGACAATATGCAGTTGATGTAAGGACTAAGATTGGACATAGAGAGTGAAGATAGTAGTAAATGCCCCCTGATGCAACAAAATGTAATGCAGACTCTGTATGTAACAGTTTAGTAGGTTTGTGTTCCAGGGTTTTTTTTGCCCAGAGGACAACAGAAATTTTTAAGGTAACAAAGCCCTTCAAACTACATCCCACTTTTTACATTTAGGAGGATATACTGGTTCTTAACTGATGCATATAGCATTGCTTCCATGGAAATTATGTACTGTATTATTCCAAGTAGTAAAGCCCTAGGAAACATATAGTTTATCTCTGGCACATCAAAAAATGAAAATATGAGCTGCTACATTTGGTATCACTAAAGTCTGAGCTCCCTTCCCCCATTCACGAGCTTGGTGCTTTAACTTCATCTCTCATGCTATGGGGAATGAATTACAGAAGCAATCTATCCTAATTTGTTAACTTATTCAAATAACAGTTATTATACTTAACTATGCTAAAGATTATCTTTTTGGTGGCAGATTGTTTATTTTTTGATGAGGCTAATTACTGATTTTCCAAAGGTAATTTACATTTATTACTAATACATCTTTTAAAATGTGACAGATAAATGTTGTTCCCATAAGTGTATTACGAAAAAAGTTACTATTTAAAAACACATTATTTAATTTGAAAGATAAATGGCAAACACCATTATTTTTCCTGTAGCACCTGTGCTGTAAGCTCATTTAAATGTGTAATTCCATGTGTAGCTGAAATAGTTAGAGAAAAATAATCTATAGTATATGTGTACCTTAAAAGCATACTGTGAATTCAAACCTGAAAAAGGCATAGTTTCAAATGTACTTTGATTTTTATACAGTTTTAGTATTTAATTTGGCTGTATAGAAGAATAAACTTAATAGGGAAGAAAATATTTTTTGCCAAATGTTACAACCCTTTTATTTAGCAGTGTGCTACAAAAAATTGCCATTATGGGAAAATAGTAACAATTCTATAAGCAGGCTTAAAAATATCTCTGTCAGGATTGACTAGTCTCTGATACGAGCCAACATGTAGTTCTTCAATAGAAGTTCTCACAGTTCTCATAGAAGTTCTTATCAGAAGCTCTATGCTGATTTTATTTCTCAAGTAGGGGACAGCTTGAAAGAACTGTCTTTCTGTATATGAGATCATACAGTTTTCTGCTGTCACTGTGACCCATGACTCACCAGTGGAATGGGAGTTTTTAGTAATTTTCAATATGCATAGAGATCAATACATTAAGAATATGATGTGTCCAAAGACTTTTTTAGAGGATACATTAGAATTCTGTATGAAATCTGTTAATTCTTACAAATGAGATAAAAAACTACTTCCTTTTGTGAAGAATTTGTAATTTAAACTTAAGTTGTAACTTAATTTAGGGAAAAAAATTATCGGACATAAGAAAACTACATTGGTTTCATCTGACAATGCTGCAATGTTAGCCAGAATATCCTGCCACTTACTATAACCAGGAGAAACACAGGACTGGTACTCAGAAAACCTGACTGTTATTTCCTCCTCAGCAATAGATTTTTTTATGACTTATTCCTTCCTTTCCTTAGTTTCTTTAATAAAGAATAATGAGAATAATGATGACTGAGACCTGTGAAGCATGGCTTATTCACTGAAAAGTGTTTTGAGGTCCACAGCTAAAAGATGATACATAAATGCAAAGGACTGTTAGTTAATTATTCATTACAGGAAAAAATAATATACAGGTTTACACAACAATTTATTTTTAGCAACTGGAACTACAAGAATAATCTCTTTGCTTGCCCTTTCTTTTCTTAGAGGTTTTTATAGGGCGATAAGTGCTGTAACGTTCCTTCATAGAGTCTAAAACAGTCTGACTTTTTAGCTCCTTACAGTAGCTGACTTTAAAAAAATTAAATAGAATAAGCAGCTAATCTTTTATTGCCTGTGAATTACATAATTTTTAAAAAACTTGACATAATCCATCAGTGAGACTTTTCTTATTACAGATATGTGAAACTCATGCCAGAGTTGTAGAAACCTTTTGATACAATCTTCCCCTTTAATCAGTTCTTCATTAATTTCTAAGCAAAGTGTTGAGCTTTTCACTATTTTCATGTAAGTATATTTCTTCTATAAATGGGGGACAGGGTCAGTTTCAGCAAATAAGATCAATGCAGAAGGTAACTGGATAGATCCAGATATTCCTGCTTAATTTGGAAGGCACATAATGCATGTCTAGAGTGCCTCCTAGGAAATGCCTAAGAGATGTACTTTGCACTAATCTTTGAGCTGTATTCTGACAGCTATTTCTTCATAATCCCCATCGTAAGCCTGTGCTCTTTGATGAATAGTTTAACCCTAAACTCTGAGCTGTGTTATTCTACAGTATGAAAATTTAACTCATTGACGGTACTACAAGTCTTTCAATAGCTATTTACAATTTTAAAATACAATGATGACACTGACAATCCTATTCACAGAACACTTCTGTGACAATCCTTCCTTCCTCTCCATTGAAATCTCATTCTGTATGTTTACATAAATATTAAAGTAAGTGATGGGTAGATCTTTTTGTTACTTGGCTTTTGAAAATTCCTATGTTTTCATAGATCAGTGCACTTTTGAGTGTGCTGAAGGTAAGTTTGCAGGTAAGGATGAGGACAGCATCCAGGGAAAAGGTCAGATTTGATGAATTCTCTTGTTTCTTTAGAAATGAAGTCTTTACAAAAGTAAATGAGCTTTCTACATCAATACAATTTTTTACAGTAACTTGTACCTCAGGCTATTAAAAGTCATTGTTTGCCTACTGTATGCTTCTGCATTAAAGGCTCTGGCATGTGATCATTTAATGAGTATCTATGGTTGTTCTGCAAGAGCTATGTTTTGCAAATAAAACTTCATTTTCTGTAACCTACTATTACTTTTTTGTTTCCTTTTAGAATCTTGGCTGCAATTCAGGTGCAGGTTCATCCTGTAAACCCTGGGATGACCTCCAATTCCATTGTATCACTGCCTTTCATTACACTGACTCCCAAGATAAATTTTCTTTCCAAACGTGATTTGTCCATGTTGGCTTTGTGATCAGGCTGCGTATGCTAGTCCTGTTTCAGTGATCATTTTGTATTGTAGCAAGGCCATTTGCTTTCATGTGGATTCCTCTCCCAAGCTACCTCTAATGACCTGCCCTTCCTAAATTGGTTGCCTCTGTACTACTTGTCACTTATTCTGTTCTTTAAAGTTTTGAAGATGTACAGAACTCATGATTAGTCTGGTTCATCTTTTCACAGCTGTATCTGCCAGTACTCTTCTATTTTATGTATCTAATTTAATATTTATGTGTATAATGCATAAGTTTATTGAAACTATTTTACTTTTAAAGTGACAATTTTGTTGGATTGCAGCAAAAAGAAGTCATTAGCCCTCCTGATTCAATACATCTAAAAATTAGGTAATTAAAATAAATGGCATTTTATTTATTTAATTTTAAAATTTAATCTATGCAACACTTCAAGAAACAGCTACATGGTGTTGTATATTAGGAACTGTTGACATTCTACTGAATTAAGTACAACATTTTGGTTTTTTATGCTTCTTGAGGTGGTAATTAGAAAAAAAGTTTTTAAAAAATGTGTGCCTTGCTGTATTTCTTATACCATTTATTAAAAAGCTGCTTTCACAGTAAAATTTTGTTGGTTTGAAAGGAGGAAATAGCAAGGTTAAGATGTGTGAATAATTTCTGTATATATGTATAACCAAGTGCAAACATTGATGTATAATGACAGTATAAAATGCTTTCATGTTTGTGATGTCCAGTGATGTGGAAAATATAAGCCTTAAAACCATTAGATTGCATGGTAATTAGAATTGGCATAATAAACATAGTTCATTGGGGAAAAGAAAAAAAAAGAAGAACTGGTGATCTGTTTTACCTGCGTTATCAAGAACAGAATGCTTTATCAAAATACAGAAGAATATGTTTTTGTTTACAAATATTTCCTAGACATATATGATTCCACACCTAGTGAAGATTTGTATTACCTGGGTCATAGGTAAAGAACTTATTCATTAAAGATTCTGCAGGTCTTTTGGGCCAAAGAGACATAAGTATTAAGTAGTTTAGTACACTGCAAATTGCAGTGGTGGCACACTTCTATAGCAGATCTTTTCTTGGTTTTTTTCAGTAAGAGTTTGTTGTCTGATTCTTAAAATTTCATTCATTTACATAATGATACTGAGTAAGCTTTATATATATTAATGCAGATACTTTTACAGTTGGCCGTTTCAGTGACTGAGACTGTACATTTTAAATGTTTTTGTCTTGTGCTTAAACTACATTGGGTAGCCAAAGCAAGTCCAATGCCTTTATAACCTTTCTCTGCAAACATGGCATTCATCAGCTAAAAATACTATTGAGAACGGATGTCAGGAAAGTTAAAAGGCAAGGAATGCTCTCCCATGCCACCCTTAAACATATAATTCACAATTATATGAACATTTTCACAAAAAACCTCAACATTCTACTTCCTTTAAAAAACGTGCAACAGTTTGAGGAACGATTCTGATAACATATTCATTCAACATGGAAGGAACAGGTATTTAAAAAAAGCTTAATTCTTTCCAAATTATTGAAAGTTTCTTATTAGTACAAGAAGCAAATGATCTCTCAATTTAAGTTTCCACTGCCTAGCCTTGGGTAGGCTATGATGTGGGTAGGACAGCAGAAACAACTCTTAGGTTAAAGAAAAGTTTAAATAAGAAGCAGCAATTATTAAGAGAGTCTTTTGAATCTATAAAATTCTGCTCTCGCATATCTTGTATCATGTGCACATCTAATAGAGTAACCTGTAATGACATAAAAAGTGTAACTATATAGCCAAAGATCACTTTAATGTATTTTAAATATTTTTAAAGATATATAAAATAATTTGGAATATAAATCCTAATTTTAGTAAGATATTTACAGTGAAAATTATGCTAATTTATGAATTATTTGAACATGATTTTTTAAATTTTCTTGATGTGGGAATTGAATTTAGAATCATTATTTCTTTCCCCTAGCTTTTTCTAGTTTATGTTTTATTTTTTTTTAAACTTACTTTGACTATAGCCATACCTTACACTATGATGACAGGAAAACTAATAAGTCAAAGGCTTTGCAGATCTGTCACCTCACCCAACAGACTGTGCAGAGCTCCATCAATTACTTGTACCATTCTATTAGGCTATTTGCCACAAATTCACTTTTTTTCCTGGGGGAAAATAATAGTACTTGTCAAATCAATAAACCACATATTCATCATACACTATCTGGAATATTATATGGTCACAACTCAAATTTCTGTGGTTCCTTCCTAAGAGACGCTGAACATTTTAATTTAACTAGTATTCCCAAATCTATATTATTTGGTCTCATGAAATAGTCATCATGACTGTGATGCAAGACCCATCATTATCAGCTATTCCTTTTTTTTTTTTTTTTTTTGCATGGTCAGTAACTTTACCCTCTTTTATTTTTCTTCTTAGAATATACTGGAGTTTATTGTCAATAAAAGTTGATTTCTAAAGGAAATCTCTGATATATACTTACAGGATTTGTTAATGTTTTAGTGTAAGTCATACGCTTATGCCCAAATTTTGCCTAGAACTTGCAATAAGTCCAAGTGCTAACTCCCTAAAGAAAAGTATTGGCAAAATATAAAATTAACACTGATGTACCAATGTTGCTCTAAGGTCAGCCCATACATGGATTCCTGCATAGATCCTGTTCCCTGCTGATGAAATTCTCTGGTTGCGTAGAAGCATGCTGCAAGCTTTCTGCAGCATTTATTCCCACCTAAAGTTCCATAGGCTGCTCTTTATTCCACACACTCCCGAGCTCATGCTTGAACAGCATCTGCAATGTGTGAGGTGGCCATTTGACAGCAATGACCCTGACATGTGGATCTTCCTTTCCTGCCTGCTTCACATTCCTTCCGCAGAAAGCCAGAGTTCTCCAGCTGTAAGCAAAGGGAATGTACACTAATATTGGTGGTAAAACACATGCCTAGGACTACGATTTAAAAGATGTTTTGTGATCAGCCGAGTTTTATATATGGATAGTCTTGTAAACCATGCCCCCAGTATTTCTCAATGGTTTGTCTTTTTCCCAAGGTAAGTTGAAGACTTTGAATGGAACAGTGGCTCTGCACCTTTGTTACAGTAAAAGAAATGCAGGCTCCTGTTTGTTTCACAGTAAACTCAAATAAATATAATAAATAAATAAATATAACAATATTTATTTATTAATAACAAATAAATAAATGAAAATATATATTTATATATAAATTTCTATATAATATTTATATAAATAAATATAAACTAAAAGAGGGGAAATTCAGGCTGGATGTGAGCAAAAAATCTTTACAGTGAGGGTGGTAAATTACTGGCACAGGTTGCCCAAAGAGGAGGTAGATGCACCATCCCTGGAGACATTTAAGGCCAAGCTGGACATGGTTCTGGGCAACTTGATCTAGATGAAGATGTCCCTGCTCATTGCAGGGGGTTGTACTAGATGACCTTTGAAGATACCTTCTAATCCATACTGTTCTGTGATTCTATGAAAGAATCACTGTCAGTTAGCATCTCAACCTTCCTTCTTGGTGACAGGATCCACAGATGACATAGTCTCCCACATCACATAATTTAGAATTTTATTTCAGTTTTCCCTGTGTTGAGGAAAACAACCTGTTTTGACTAAAACATACCTAGTAAAACAGCTGCTTTAGGGGAGGGGTGGAGGGGACTTTAAGACACCAGGAAAAATGTAAAGGTTCCTTTGCTGCAGTGCACAGAAAAAGGGTTATTAATGTTTAGGCCAGACCATACTAATACGTGCCTCAAGAGGATTAACAGGGTTGTCAAGTTCTTAGCCAAGTCTATCTCCTTCACTGACAAGTTTCTACAAACTTATTCCTAATATTAGCATCACTTTGAGGGGGATTTCGGCCAACAAATGACATCTGATCTGTTGCCTTCAGTGCTGTACTTCTAATTTTTCAGACTCACCCTGTCTCTTACACCTTTTCTACCAACCTGAATCACTTTTATTTTTCATGTAACTATTGTTTTCTCAATAAATACATGCTCATCACTGATTTTAGAAAAGTTTCTAAGGACTAGGCTATAAATGAACTTGGCAGCACATAATTCTGTGCACTGGATGAATTCTAAGTGCCTCAGTGCTATAAAAATGGAATTTCCTAAGAGGTATCAAGTAGTATTACTTTATTTCTGGGAAGTGGGGAAATAACTAAGTTAAAAGTGAAGTTAGAATTGTATAACTGAGTAATTTAGTGTACAAATATTACTGTGATATTGTAGTTCTTAACAAACTAATTCTTAAGAATTACAAGTACAGAATTACGTAATGCTTAAAATGAAGTGATATGGTATGAAAAGAACGGACAAGTAAAAGTTTTTACCTCACCTTATGTTGAGCTCACAACTCAGTTTGCAAATGGAAGTGAAAATAATTTAAAAAATGTGCAACTTAAAAAATATTTTTCTCTTAATTAATTACCATGTAATTACTGTGAGGATGTTTTAAATGCAGCAAGGATCCAGTCGTAGCATTTTCTAAAAGAACATTATGAGAGTGACAGGGAAAGGGAAACATATTTGACAGGATTTCGAGCAATAGTAGAAAAACACAAGCCATTCTTGATGCACTTCATTTACAGAATGAAAAATTCAGACTCTGCAAGAACTGCTGCTAAGAATCAACCACCTACCCCAAATCTATCCCTTTTTTTCAGGAAGAGATAAATGCTATAGGAAATTACATGTCCTCAGGCAAGATGGAACAGCAGTTTCTCATACAGGTTAATGTGCATATATACCTGAATTTCTGATCTGTAGCTCATGAATCCAAAGCCTAATCCCAGAACTGTCTTTAGAGGGCATGGGTTTTGTTGTTTCCTCATAAGGAACAAGACCGAATTTGAGATAAGAAACATTTGCCTCTAACAAACTTGAAAATGAGGTTGTAGCAAGCAACTGCTAAACAATATACAATGGTAGGGGGGAAAAAAAGAAAAAGGAAAAGAAAAGCAATCTTTCTGTAAACTCTGGTGATACCTGTCAACATTTTAATCAAGAATACTCTAAACTGTGTGGGATTATGAGTTACATTGACTGATCATTATTTACCCTGACATACTGATGCCAGACAGAACTATGCCTCTCTATAGTGTTTTCTTTACTTACCTCTAAATAAGGCTTTTCGAAGTTCTGAAAAGTTTATGAAAATATCTTCAATGGTTAAAAACTGTAGCATGAATCAAAAAAAAAACCCACCCCAACCCAACAGATCTGCTGGGTTGCTGAGTGTCTGTGCCAGCCCATCTCATCGGGGATGCTTTTGGCCATATTTTGTGGGGGAAAAGTCCTTCAAAATATTTTCATGCATTTGAACCTCTGTTTTGTGCTATTAATAGGACTACTAAAGAAAGCTTCCTCTGTATGGGGAGTTTGCTTTAAGCAAGAATATAAATGTCTCTCAAACCAGTTACTCTTCATTTTACATGTTCATTCATCTCTCATCCTCTGGTCTTCTGAGCTGCAGTTCTCCACTTGTACTTTTTCTTCTTGCACAGTTCAG
This sequence comes from Neopsephotus bourkii, assembly GCF_033783945.1. Lineage (NCBI taxonomy): Eukaryota > Metazoa > Chordata > Aves > Psittaciformes > Psittacidae > Neopsephotus > Neopsephotus bourkii. The sequence continues at coordinate 1,249,923 of NW_026901866.1, read as the reverse complement.
CAATGAAATGAGGGGCTTGCAACTTATGTTTGTAACACACGATCTACAGGTAACATTTTGAAAGGTGGGCAAGCAGAACAGTAGGAGCTTGGAGTGAAGAAAAGGTAGCTGGTAGACATGTAACACTGCACCTGTGCCAGCTAGGCTGGAGGGCAGATTCAGATCTACAAATGCCATGCTGGCTGATCACTGAAAAAGAAGAGAGAAGCAGAGGAGGAGGTGGAGCTTCAAGGATGGTTGATGGGGTCTAGCTGTGGTTAAAATATTTGTAGAATGATGGGAGCATAAACTGTATTGAAACATATCTATCTCTATTGCTAGACTTGCTATTGCAAACTGTAAAGTGATGATATTAATGAATACTCATTTTTCTGAATCTGCTGTTCACTATGCCAAGCATGTCAATCAGATGTACCATTGTCAGTTAATTAACATCTGATTGCATTAAACATAGGGTGTTGAAGAGGAGGTTTCTTCTTGGAGGGGGAGGGATATCTATGTGTGAGTTCTTTGGAGGGGGAGGGATGTGTTCTTAATAATTATCATCAATTGTGAGTAAAGTCAGATTTTAATCTGTGTGTACATATTTCTGTGCCACTCACCACTCATAGCCACAGTAAAAGGGGAAGACAAATGCAGTAAGTGTGTTAGCACCTTAGCCACATATCCTGCACACTGGACTTTCATAAGTAGAACATCCAGAAATGTAAAGGTCACATTATTAGACAAGTGTAGAAGTAAGATATGTGAGAGAGAGAAAAGAGAAGAGAAAAAGAGAGGAAAAGAGAAGAAGAAAAAAAAAAAGGAGGGGAAAAAAAGGACAAAAAGAAGATGAATAAAATGGGAAAGGGAAGGGAAAAGGGAGAAGTGGAGGGGAGAGGGGGAGAGGGGGGAGGGGATGGAAGGGAAGGGAAGGGGAAAGGAAAGGAAAGGAAAAGGGAGAAAACAAAAAGAGGAAAGGGGAAGGGAGGAAGGAACTGAGGAAGGAATGCAGGGATGGGGAGAGGGAAAGTTGAGTTATGCCTAGAGCATATATCTATAACTATTTGATAGCATTTTGTAATACAACAGACATGATAGTATTCAAAATAATGAATGGTTTGGTTAAAACAAATCTGTCTTTCTTCTTCTCCCAGACACATAATACCAAGTCACTCATGGAAATGGATTTGTAGTGAATTTAGACATGATGGAAGGAGATATCATACTCCTTTCCATGATATATAATTAATCTGTGGAATTTCATTTCTACAAGAAATTACTGAGTTAAATTGCTTAGTGAGATTGTAAAGGAGTCTAAATATGGAAGAGTCAGCTGTGCTAAGATAGCAGGTTAGTTCAAACTAATGACAGTGGAGAGCAAACTCCATTCTCCATGGTGAAAGCCCTTGTCCACTGAAATAACAGGTGAAATTTCCCAAACCTGAAGAAAAATGGCCAATGCAAGAGGGAAGATTCCTGCCTTTCTCTGAGGCAATCAAAAATGGGCCACTGAAAGACATGAGGCACGTACAAAAAGCATTGAAAATGCCCATGTTTCTTTTCTTTCCTCTTCATTCCCCTGTTGAGAATGAAGATGTGGTGTCAGAAAAAAATTATTTCAACTACTTGACAAGCTATTGTGCTGCAGCATAAGAAATTATCTTAAATATGATTTTATGGATAACTAACCAGCTTTCCATATGCCGTATGTAACATATACATGGTTACCTAGAAGAAGTTAACTGTGATAAATTATATTTTGATAAAGAAAACATGCATATTGGGTAACACTATTTCAGAATAACCCTTCCTTAATCATATACTTTGATGGAAAAATGCTGATAAGCACATCAGCACAAGTCAATTCTTTCCGCAAGGAGTGACATCTTAAACTGCTCTACACAATGAATCACCTTGTCAAATAAAGTGCAAAATGGAAAACCTGTTTTCAAACTCATCTGATATAATGACATTTACAACAACATGTTTGAGGTGATAAACCGACAATAATAATTATATTTCTCTTAGACTTCCATTGTACTTTGAAAGTTTTATGCAATCATACGCTTTTTTTTTTTTTCCTTCAAGAAAATTTTATACCAGGACTTTTACTTTACGGGTCTTTGAAACAAGTGAGGACATTTATATGTCCTCATATGCACATATGACATATGCACATTCTGCATACAACTGGAATTCTTAATTTTAGCATTTTCTTAGAAGAAGCTGTATAGTTTCAATTACAAGACAACTTATATGTCCTCATACAAAGATTCAGGTGGTTTTTTAGAATATGATATACATTAAAATTATTTCATTAGGCTTTTCAATGTGATGAATAATATTTATCTTTCCTGATCCTTATCACGACAGTAAACACACTAATGAAGTATCTCTGACTATATGTCTTAAGCTTAGTCAAATTAAAAAGATTACATGAAGAAAGTTCCTATTGATCTTAGAAATGTACATTCTAAAAATAATATTTTGTCATATGCTTATGAAGTTTGTGGAAGGCTATAAAAGAAAGCAGCTCCAGGAACATCCTTCCAGTCACTCTTGCCACTACCAGATCCAATGTTCTTGGCTTGCCCTGTCTCACCTGCTACAGCTGGCATCTCTGAACAGGGGCTGAGATTTCATCAAAAAAGGTCTGCAGCTGAACCCTGGCATCTGTGAACAGGGGCCGAGATTTCATCCAGCTCTCCTAAAAAGAAGTTTTGATATGACATTTTTAGAGGTATTGGAACTGCAGTTATTTAGTATCTGCAACAAACACATATAGATCTGGTGCTGTAGAAAAATGGGCCTCTGGAGAAAAGCTTGACTTTCAGCACTGAATATGTGTGTTGAGCTGGAAAACAAAGGCTTAAGAACGTGGGATAAACTTCCCAGACACTTTGGTGAACAGCAGCTGACAGTCCTTAATAGGAAAGAAAGAAAGACAGGTCAGGTGACTGGAAAGTAGAATTTGATAAGTGATGCATGTGAGCCAGCACATGGAGAAAAGAAGACTTGGTGAGGCTTTTGCACAGCTGAGAAAAACATTTTTCCACGTAGGTGTGGGCTACCAACAGGATTAGTATAATGGCTACAGTTATATACTTGAATCTAAAACGTACCAAGTAAATATATCATCTTTACAACATTATTTGCAGAAACATCACTTTGGATAAAAAATGTCCTTATGTTTCATTACCAATGGGACCTCATAATAAAATGTTTAAGTGAACATCTCACTAAGTTATTTTCCCCAGTGCTTCTTCTTTTGTTATTTTTGACTTGCACTAAAGGTAACAGTAGATTAGGTTTTGGAAGAGTATCTGTTTGTTATTAAAAGGAGAACACAAACAGCAACCCACCAGCACTTCCTCTCTACTCCTACTCACAAATAGACACAAGAAACAGTCCTCATGAGCCAAATTTTAAAAAACAAGCAAACTTTCATAGTATACATAATATATAGTAGTATATTGTGTAAGAGTATATAATATATATGTAATAGTATATATAATCGTTCTTCCATTTATGCCCATCCACATTTAAAACCAGGTCTGAAGTCCTTAAACTTAATTTCATTGTGATGTTAATGAGCAGAAGCCAAGCTGTTCCTACACAAGGATCCATAAATAGTAGTTTTGAAAAGGGAGCTCTTGCTATTTCATTTACTAGTAATGCCTGTGCCATAGAAAAGGCTACAGTTTCTCGTTGTCCATTTTGCTTATCAGGAAATTCTGTTCTCAGCAGAGAGGATGAGATTAGAATGAAAGGGGGAAAAGATCCCTGAGTATTTCTTCCTTTGCAGTGTTGGATCGTGAAGTTAGATTGTTTGCCTAGTATTCACTAGGGCGAAGCAGTGCCTAAATAAAAAAGTGGTGATACAAGTGTGGGAAACTGGATGAGACTAGGAAGTAGTCACTTAAAAAGGCAATATTGTTATGTAAAAAAATGCCACAGTGGTCCCAAAATTGCCAGTCTTTATGCAAGTTAATTTTCCATGATACAGATGGAAACCAGAAGCAACTAATATGAACTCATTAAAGTGTTAATAGTGCTTATTAAAGTGGGATGAATCTGCCTATAGAATCAGAGGCTCAGCACCTGTTTGAAGTGTCACAGATGACTGAAAAAAGTTAAAATACCTTTCCTTAGCCCGGATCCATAAACGTGTTTATATACTGTATGCTCCAAACAGGCATAGTGAATTCTTTGTGCTGTAGCAGTTTCATCCAGACTGTATATCATCACATGCACATACTTTTGATTAAGTAACAATCTGGCATTTTAAACATGGTAAATTTCTTATTGTACTGCATATTACCTAATACTTCTATACTGGGCTGTTTTTTTTCATGATCTTATTCTGGGTATAGAAATCTGTTACAAGGCCCAGTCAGAAGTAGAAGGTTTTAAACATAATTTATTTCATAACCAAATATTTATATGTTACTGTTGTAAATATCTTTGGGAAAAACAAATAATATTTGTTTTGAATGTGAGTATTGAATTTGATAACAAAATACACACTTAAATGGAAACACAAATACCCCTGTTCTAAAGAAATTCTACCAGTTTAATATACACTGACAAGCTATATCGTAAAAATTGCATTGCAATTTGTGATTATTGCTGCCAGCACAAGATCCGGCGGAACTTATATCCTTTTCACAATTAAAGTTGCTAAGTGTCACAGTGTCATAGGATACGACAACTTGCCCTTTAGGTCTGGCTAATGACAGAGACTTGCTTATTTGCAGCATACCATGTGTACTAGAATATAAACATGAAAAAAGTAACCAATGACAGGAAAAGACCTTTAAATGGATCATTCAGATAAGTCTTCTAGCTTAAGTGGTGGAATATTGCCTGGGTTTGAATTCTTGGCCACTTCTGTGAGACTAAGTTTTTAATATTTTTAAGACAAAAATGGAATAGGTATTGCACTATTAATTTATTTTACAATCTATGAGTTAAGAGTATTTACATAAGGCTTAGTTTTTATTTGTAAAAACAAAAGCTTTAATGCTTTTATATGTTTAATACTCTGCCTTTCTAATGCTCATATATGATCTCTGGGCAGCGGAATAATTTAGTTATTCCAAAAAGAATGCACTCACTTTTCCTGTCCAAACCAGTACCGGCTTCTTTGCCCTCACTGTAGCTAGACAAACCGTATTTTTGCATAGAAGAGAAAACTCTTATGCCCTTCCCTTTTTAAAGTCACAGAAAGCTGATCATAAACACACTGGAGAAACCGTAACGAAAATTGCGTCTCAAAAATGGTACTAGTATGAGGGCTCCACAGCAATAGCAGAAAAATGACGGTCTTTGGTCAGACTGAAACAACCTTGAATTTTCTTAAAATCAAGTCCAATAAGGCCAATATCCAAGTTCTGAGATTGCCCAGAGGAAAAGGTTTGTCAGACTATAATCTTTGTAGAAAAGTTGTTCCTTGACCTTTTTTGCCACTGTATGTCTACTGCAGCTCAGGGAGGTCAAAAGTGCACTAGTTGTTAGCACCAAAGATGAAGCTTAACCAGACACTGAGAGCAATGATTGTCAAACGGCTCCATTTGCAAGACAAGAAGTGTATCCTTAGCAAAGCAAGGGAGATGAAAGAGATTATTTTCTAAGGGTCACATTTGTTCTTCTTTTCTGACCTCTCTCAAGATTGCAAAAGAAATGGTAAATTTTCTATAGGAAAGAGGTGTTACAAAGAAAATGGGACTGCTTTCCTCCTCTCTCTCTGCTAGTCTTCCAGCCACAGTTAAACTCTGTTCTGCCATTCTCTTTCATAAAAGGCTACTGAAAGCATGATAATTGAATAAAGAAATTAAAAGGGCAGTTTTAAGTTCCTATAATTTTACATTTTATAGCCCTTCCTAGAACCTAGAAATGAGTTTGAGTGATTGTTTAGAGCTTTTGTTTCTTGTCTTCCTTCCCAGTTTCTGTCATTAGTATCTATATGGTGGCAGCACCTAGAGCCTTAGCCATGGGTCTGTGAGGTACTGAAGTAAATGAGCTGTTTCTGTTCTCATTTCCAGCATCCCTCTGTTTTTTACTGGCTATAGCTAGAAATGAACTTATGTGATACTCTAGCTAGAAATGAACTTATCTGATACTCCATTCAAGGTGTCGGAACGTTTCAGGGAACACGTGGATTGCAAAACAATCCTTATTCCATCCTTTGGTGGACAGACCCAACTCCAAGGTACAAATATGAAATCTTGCACGAAGAGAGACTCTTAATAGGTACTTAAAGTTTTGAAGATACTGCAGTGATAGTATAGCAATTTATGTATCTTACCTGATGTTAAACTACTTTGATTCACTTGGAAGCAGGCAAAACACTTCCAGAAGCTATTCTATCTCTAGTATGTTGAGGTTTTGAACTTGAAATAAAAAACAAATTTTTGACTATCACTGGAGTTTTTCGGTTATCCTATATTGTTAAGATGATTTATTTGTCACTCAAAATGATGGGCCTTCTTTTTTGTAAGTAGTGAATATGAAACTCATCACTTCCCAACTCTTTGATAAAAGATCAGGATGGTGGATAAATGAAAGAGTTATTACAAGGCACAGTGTGAAGTAGTTACTGATATTTGTACTTCTCTACTATGACCTAAAAATCAAGTTTGACCTAATTTTTCAAGATTAAGGAGGGGGAAAAAGAGAAACTCTATGCAGAGGTAGCTTGGAAGTATGTTTCAAAACATACTGTGGGATTGAAACTGTGGGATAAAACCCCCTAAATTACCACCAAAAAATAGCTATTGATCACATTTTTGAATATCGCTACCTCGACAGAGTAATTAACAACTCAGGTGTCACTTGATAAACACCCCCATAGTGGGAAGCTCAAATGTTATGCAAAAATTTTTACAAGTAAAGCAAGGCAGTAGGATATAAGGGTAAGAGAAAAAAATCTGACATTAACAGGGTAGATTGTTTAGATTCAAATGGGACTTCATGTACCTTTGCAAAGTTCTCTATCTAGCAATGTATTCTGTGATTATTTTTCTTATGACTTTAATTTATGTTTTAATGTCAGTCATCAATGTTTGTTTAACACATGGAAAAGTTCTATTTAAACATTCCTTCAAGCTACTTGGCTAAACTTGCTATCCATTGGGTGCCTCAGAGGATAAATTATTGAAATCTAAGCAGATTAATACCTCATGCTTATTCCCATAGCTAATGCACAATTTTGCAGTTGGAATGAGTTTTAAGCCAAAATTTTAAGCGATGGAAAATTTTGCCTGCCTTAGAAAGTAAATGGATTCGAGTTGACTTTTCAGTTTGGGAGGAGCCCTTAATGTGGGAAGGATGGGCCCACTGAGCACCTTTTCAATAACTAAAACTCAAGCAGGCAACTCCCTAGTTAAAAGGATAACCTAGTGTGCTGGTTTTGGCTGGGATAGAGTTAATCTTCATGGTAGCTGTTATGAGGTTGTGTTTCAGATTTGTGCGGGAAACGGTGTTGGGGACAGTGTTGATAATTCAGGGATATTTTAGTTACTGCTGAGCAAGACCTTTTCTGCTCCTCACACAGCCCTGCCAGTGAGTACGCTCGGGATGCACAAAGAGTTGTGAGGGGACACAGGCAGGACAGGTGAGCCCAGCTGACCTAAGGGATATTCCATACCACATGGTGTCCTGCTCAGCATGTAAATCTGGGGAAAGAAGGAGAGAAGGAGGCATGGGGGGATGTTCAGAATGATGATGTTTGTTTTTCCAAGTAGTATTATGTATGATGGAGCCCTGCTACCTGGAGATGGCTGCACACCTGCCTGCCGATGGGAAGTAGTGAATTAATTATTGTTTTGACTTGCTTGTTCATGTGGCTTTTGCTTTATTTATTAAACTGTCTTTATCTCAACCTATGAGTTTTCTCACTTTTACCCTTCTGGTTCTCTCCCCCATCCCACTGGGGGGAAGTGAGCAAGTGGGTGTGTGGTGCTTAGTTGTTGGTTGGGGTTAAGCCACAACACCTAGGAATGGTGAAGACCTTTAGAGAGATTTCATCTTGATCTTTAATATCTTCATACCAGGTAATGATCTTCTGAAGTGAAAAAAAAACATCGTCTTTGATGGGACAAAACTGTCACTACTTTATTCCAATGTCTGGGCTGCTTTTGGAAACTTTCTTCTAATTTATTTTATTTTCTATGAACAAGAATCTTTATCAAAAACACACTGATGACAGCTATTACATATAAAATATTTTATAGCTAAGATACCACATCTTTCTGTCTAGTTTAATCAAAGATACTAAATGGATGCTAAATGTCTTCAGTCCTGTAGGTGCCACATTTCCTTGATTCTATTAACCCTTGCCCTCTCTAACAGTTATGCCCTACTTCTTTCTGACAACAGCAGCTATTTGCTTCACTACTTACGATTCTTATTAAAAGCTCTTAAGTTATGGCATTTGATACTAAAGCTGACAAAAGAACACATTTTTTCCCCCCCTTGCCCTAGATAGGTATCTTCTCAGAAGTTTTAGGTTTTCACAGTACACCCCAGATGTCTTAAAAGCCCCTTACATATATTCCTTCATTGCACTTCGAGGAAACAAAGGGGAAAGTAACAAACTAATCCATTCTTACAAAACCAAGATCTGCATAGAAAAATACCTCTGCAGTACTGCTATAGGCGCTGTTAGTTCCCTCCCCAAAAAGCAAAAAAAAAAAAGCATTGTGATCTAGTGCAAATAATTTAATGTAGGTCTCAACACTTAGGTATCTCAATCCATATCTGAATCCTGAAACAAAAGAGTTGTTTTTAGGAAATTCTTATTAGTCTCTATTTAAAACACAGCTTTCAAATTAGGCCATGTAGATTGAATTTGGGCTTGTAAAACCTGAAATACCTAATTTAGGTGCCCAAAGTCATGAAATCTGATGATCTGAATGCTTTCTAGAGCTGTCATGAAACTTTTAAGTATCACAGGCAATATTAAATATAGCTTTCCACAGAAAAAATGGTTCGTAGCCCTGTCTCTCCTGTTGTCTCTCTCTCTCTTTTTCCACCATTTTTAACTCAAAGATCATCCTTCAATTTAGGAATGGCATATTAAGCAAAACTCAACATGTAACTCAACACTACTGCATTATAAAGCGACTGTTGTGATATGAACTGTGCTTCCAGCAATGAACACAAAATACTGTACTTAGTTCTTTTTTTTTTTGTCCCTCCTCTCTTAAATCTTCCACAAAGCACATTTTATGGAGCAGGCATGACCTGGCTCATTGTGCTTAGCATCTTTCATAAACATGAAAGCCTCTTTCATAAAGCAGAGCTGTGGAGAACAAGTGCAAAGAAACATGCTTCTGCCGTGATGTATCAGAACGAAACAATACCACAGTGATTGACCTGAGCATTATGAATGTATGTCATGGACCAGAGCCAGGCTGTGTGTTAGGTTAATTACCTCAGAAATAGCTGAGTGACAAATAGCAATGATTAATGTAATAGAAAAAAGTTATGCGAAATGTATCAAACCTACTGAAGATCCTACTGCATTTATTTCCTCGTGCCTGCTAAATCTTTCAAGATCCAGATATTCTCCCAATAATTAATTGCATAACGTACCACACTTGTCTGATTTAACTTTCAATTATTTGCTTTAGAGAAAGGAAATACTCCAGTTTGTTTGGGTTTTGAAGTGCAACAGTAGTTTTTCAAATACAGAGGTTACAACTTACATTGTCTTTTAATTCTACATTACTTTCTAGAAAGTAATTCATTCCACAAAACTTAATATGACTGGCCATTCTGCACCCAGGAGGGCTACTGATGGAATGACTGGCATGCAATAGCCTAGAACTGAAGTATTTGCCCAAGTAATATAACTTCATGAGAAGAATCAATGATCTGGTTACTATCTATTATGACAACATACTCCTACAGAAATAAAAGCATAATATGATACTAGGAGTGAAACTAATAAGGTCTGCTGATTATGAAAGATAATAATAGTAAGTGACTTTAATACAATATATAATGTCCTGACTACACATAATCAGACTGTGATTATAACCATTTACACATGACCTATACTTAAGGGAAAGGCTAAGAAAACAGAAAGAACATGCATTGTCTTTATAGGTACAGGTGTCATTCAAGTTTCTGAGTCACCACTTGATACCAAGTGATGATGCTGTAGTTAAAACATGCTTAGAGCTAACTTAAATACTCAAGGTGTTTTTGTTTCAAATTCAGTAGCTGAAAGTTCAGCTTTAAAATCCAGCAACAACGTCTACTTCTATTGCACTCCTAATGCAAAAGGCTGAGGTTTTAAAACCAGGTCTTTTGTACTACATCCCCATACAGCTCAGTAAGCATCTTAACTGGTGCAAGGCTATGCTCACAGTCTTTGTCCTTGTGAATATTTAATAATTCAACAGGCAGGAGTAAAAAGGATTTCCCTTCCAAAAGCCTTGCAGACTTCTGGCTATAGCACTAGACAGTTAAAAATTCAGGTTGAAATCTCCCAAGGCAGAATAATTTGGACTGTCTCCGATATTTGAGGAGTGCTCTTATCACAAAAATATTGAAGATAGAATGCTATTTTCATTTGAAAAAAGCCCAGTCACCACAATGGTTGTTGAGTCTTCAGGGAAAAAAGTTTTTTCCCAACATATCATAAAGCATCTTCAGACAGTGCATAAAAATCTCTCCCTTATTTTGGGAAGAATTTATTTGAAAGGTATTTCCTCAGTTCTGTGGCCAGGTTATTAGCTGGTATATTGCTGACTTTTTCTTCGAAATTCTGAATGTGTTGCCTGTCACTGTGATTATTCTTTCACTGTAACTTTACCAATATTGATACCTTCATATTGTATCCATACGAAATAAACTATTTTGGACGGACAAGTAAAACAAGTAACTGTTTCTTTTTCTAGTAAAGTGGCAGTGAGATTTGTTTTGGGTTGTTTGATTTGGTGTGGTGGTGGTGACTTTTTAAAATTAATTACTTGTTCTGACAAGTGCTAAGAGAATGGAATCTATCTGTTTGGAATATTCAGGAAAAACTATATAAAAGATTTTTAGCTTGTTTTGAGATTCCTATCCAGAGCACAAGTTCATATGCAATGGTACAGTATCACAGTGTCCAAAAAAGCCACTGTAGTTGGAAAGATCTTGTAGCTTAAAGAAACCATCAGAAGTTAATAATTTGATTAAGCTGGTGGCCTGCATAGAGATGAAAGCTTCTCATGAAACCTCTATATAAATTCCATATTCTCAGTACCAGAAGAATAATATATACTTCACTGCAGTTAGGCCTCTTTAAAGAAAGGGGAAGTAAAGCACAAAAAAAAAATGGCATTGGGGAATGAATACATGAGCACTTGTACTGAATCTATATGAGGTAAGCACTGACAGAGCAGCTATAAACAACCTTCAGTAATAAGAAGAGAGTTTTACGTTAATGTTTCTTGGCCTGCTTTTGAGGAAGGCTATGTCAATGATCTTAATGGCAGATTTAGTCTCTGCTCTTGTAAATCACTCTGGCTGTAAATAAGAATCTGTCTATGTGGATGTCTTCTCTAGACTGGGACCACTAAGTGCTGTATTTTTGCTGGAAAGATTATGAGACATTTCAAACTGTAAATGCGAATACATTTGGATACCAATCAGGCAGTTCTACCACCAGCAAAATTCTCACTGACTTGAAGGGAGTTTTGTCTGTGTAGAGAACAGGATTAGTCACTCGCATAGTTATTTCCTCAGAGCAAATATTAGTGGAATGAGACATGATGCATTTCTTCTGAATTTAACATTATTTGCTCAAATTAGTTTCTTCCTATTTGTCATTTTTCACATCCATATAAACTGTTCATGTTATCACATACACCTGAAGTCCGTTGACTTGAGGATCTTCATTCTGCCTTTAAATCTACATCATACAAAGCAGATGTTGGCTTCTGAACTATCTTGACACTATTTCACAGATTTTTTTATCATGCTATTAATTTATCATGAATGAGAATAACTCACATCAGAGCAGTTTTGTGGCACAGCTACTTCTGAGAATTGCGTGCCGACAATACTTTATGTCCAGTTGGTGGGAAGCTCCACAGATTCTCTAAACTAGTGCATTTACAAATGATAGGTGTAGCTCCACTTCCTAGCTGGTATATTACAAAAGGAAATGCAACAAATGAAAAGAACTAGTATCTTCCCTGGTAGTCTTAATCAACAGAGCCCTTTTTTAGACTGAAGAAATTAAAGCCATGATAGAAAATGTCTGGTAAAACAGGTTAACAGCTACTGTATTTGAGTCCTGTGTAGACAGACATTCAGTGGACTGAACTAATACCATAGGAAAGAAGAGTTTTGAATTCCATCAATAATCTTCATTTCATAAATACATGAGAAATTTAGAGTTAATTCCATGGCTTTTACTCAAAACTAGAAAGGACAGAACAACCATTGCAGAGGTCTCCAATCTGAATGGTAGTTTTGCTCTTAAAACAGTCAATTTAGTCAGTGAATTGGACAAGTAGTAACTGGCAAAATTGGACAATTGCCACTAATTCTGCTATGTAGATCAAGAGAGGATTTCAGCCTCCAAATTACCTTTCAAAACTACTGCTTTAACAGAGAACAAAGGATTTGATTCATGCCACGCTTTGAGAAGAATAGGTAGTGGGAAAGCTGCAGAAATTAGGAAACAAAAGTTTTTGAATTTCTTCAATATGCACTGGCTTTCCTGCACTATGGTATATGTCTACATGCACCCTCAAAACATGACTGTCAAACTAAAAATTAACAGAAACCTTTATTGAGTGGTTGCTGTGCACCAGATTCCAATGCTGTAGTATTTATTCTTGCCTATCCACCAAAATCCCATGCTTAGCTTACTGTATCAAAGATGTTTCCTAGTGCAAAATTAAGTGAAACTAAATGAAAATACCGCATTATGTGTACAGGATGAAGAATAACTTCCCTGTAAATCCCCCCCTCTTCTATCTGCCAGAAATGCCTATAACAAATCCCTGCTTGTTTCCTTTCCAGGCTTTCTGAAAATCTTAGTTGGAGGCCCTCTGATTTCACAGGAGAAAAGCTGTTCTTTGAGAGGAGGCCCAAAAAGAATATTTGAACTTTGCATCATCTTGCTGCAGGAGATGCAATGTAAATCATTGCGTAATAAGATTTACTCAGTTTCATCATTTCTTTTGTTCATTTTGTAATAATGTTAATTCTAGAGGCCTTTTTCTTTTCCCCATGTAGAAAAGAAATAAAATTACATCATTCAAAAATTGTTCTTCTGGTGCTAGGCACTTTAAATTTCTGTTGGAATATCAAGAGTAGCAGTGTAAACATCAGCCACACTTACTGGAAATATTTCCCTATGCTAAAATTACTTAAAATAGTCAGTTTTCAGATGCTTTGTACAAGAGTTAGACTAACTTGTATGAGATGCCTATCATTGCATAGTCTATCAATGCTTTTTGCAGAAGAGTTTTGTGGGAAAAGCAAGCTGTTGCTAAAAAAGACAACACTGACTCTGATTTAAAATATATATGTTTATTGATTCCCTTTTTGTTGTGGCAAGAGTATTGCACTCTTGACATCAAGAGACTAATAGGATCTGTGCAGCACATTCTCTCCTGCAATAAATTTTTATGGATGGGTATTAAGGCAGTTATGTCCCCCAGAATTACTGGACCAATTCTCTATATAGACCTGTAGGCTTACGTCAGCCTTTTACGTACTTCTCGTCTTTCCAAAATCTAACCCATTTTGGTGTACATGGGGTAACAGGGGAATTCTGAAAATAATATCATGTAAATGGAGATCTTTCTTCACCTGTTTCTCTCATAGCTCAAAGAGAAATCTTTGTGTCCTCTATAGGTAGCAGAATCTTTCACATAAATGAGGTGGGAAAGTGAGGAAAGAGAGAGACATGGGGAAAAACATCAAGAAGAGGTACAAAAGTTACAACTGGTCAGGAGTAATATACACGTTAGGACTTTACATATTCCTCTGGCTTCATTTCCTTGGGCTCTCAGAGTTACTCCCTGAGTTCAGATCCACAGGTGTTTTATTGCAGTAATCAGTACTGCTTCCTCATGAAAACATCAGCAAAAATTTCATACAATACTCTTGGTTAGCAATTTAGAAATGGAGACATACCATTCCATGTCCTAAACAGGTTTCTAATTAATTAAAGTGCTAGACTAGTTGGCGTTTCATCATACTACAGAACAGAATCTAAATGGAATCTCAATTAAACCAATTTTACACCAAATCCATCAACTTCCACATTGCAAATAAAAGGAGAAATATATGACAAAGACAGAAAGGAGGACTGGAAAGAATGCTAATACAGGGAATGTAAAATGGGAGGTTGCAATAGCATAAATAATTTCCTATAATCACTCCCCTATGGCAGACTCCTATTGACTTGAAAAGACACCAAATCTGCATGTAGTAGTGCTTCTATTGTGCTGAGCAGTATTTCAGAGCCATGATTTTATGGTTGCATCACTTAACAAAGAGTTTTCTTTTGTTATGTTTATCTTTATGGATACAAGTGAGGGACTAGTACCACCGTTTCCTATGCTTTTACTTACACATTTCCTGGTCAAAAATTAGCTGCCATATCTCTCTCAGGTGCTGAACGTATTCTTACAGACGTTCCCCTACAACTTTTATAGCCTACTTTGTTGCAGACCATTTATATTTAAAATTATTTATACCTATACTAGCATTTTAATTCAGATTCAAAGCATGCTTTGAGCCGTAAGTCACAATGATTCCCTCTTACCAGGCTTTGGTTCGCATTGCAGGTGGTGTGAAAGCATGCAATCTGGATTGCTTTCAGGTAACACATTTTAAAAATTATGCCCAATGCTCTAATGTGCAGGAGTTCTAATGCACAGCTCTGATGTAGAGAGCCAGAACAAAGCTAGTTTGAAAGAACCTTTTCCCACCCTCCAGGTGGGTATACACTGGAAAATGTATGTTATGGATGGTGGATCCTCGGCACCAGCTGTTCTCCTCTAGAGATCTGACTTATGCAATGCTCACATGGTAAAGTGGTGCAGCCAAGAGAAGCAGGTTTGTAGAAGAAAACAGATCAAAACAGAGCAGAGAAACTTCCAATTTGTAAGATACTTTGGTGGATGATTTGATTTTTACTGAAATAATGCCAGTCTCTCCACTGATTTGAGAGTTGGTATGTCTAATGAGCTGTAGTTAAAAATACACTCTCCTTCCTCAAAAACATGGCTGTTGCTTGTTTAAAAGCTCACTCTTCTCTATTTGGTAATTATCCCTACCATACTTCACCCTTACTTTTCTCCTGACAGGACCAGTGCCAAAAATTAGGAGCCTGTATCAGTCTCAGTGGCAAAGTAGTCAAAGGCTGCTTAACCTGCTTTGTAATTTCTAGGGACAGTTGTCTTCACCTGCCCTGGCAGTCATACATAAGGCTCATGAGTTTAATGTTTGAGCTCTTCCTGATGCGACAAGAACTCAAGAACAGCGTCCTGCTATTCCACACAATAGTGTGTGACCATAAAGAAATCAGCTAGGAACGGTGTCCTGAGCAAAAGCATGTGCTGATGGTGGGGAGTCAGCCAAACTGCCTGTCAGAACATCAGTCAATTTTCTTACAGACTGAAAGTTAAATTATTTGTGAAGAGAACTAACGTTCTACAATAGTTTGTTGACTAATGCTACTTTCCTAAAGGCTTATTATTTTAATGCATCATATATATTTGTTTATGTCTCTTATGTTACAAAGAAAGAAACAAAAGAGCCACACTAGGAGGACTAGCCAACAAGTTACATCAGGGTGCAAGATAGCTTGCCAGCGTAGGTAAAGTTTAGATGCTTATTTGTGATCCCTGATTCCAGAACTCAAGTTCAGTCACTCCTGAGGCTGCCCATGCAGATGTGGCTGATGTTTGTAAGTCAGCTTTTAAGACTACAATGAACCTGGTAGAAACAGACTGCTTGCAATCCTTGGAGGTTTTGTCTTCTTGTTTGTTTTCCAGATCCCAAATCAGTCTTTGCCATTTCTGTTTTGTTTTGTTGGTTTTTTTTTCCTGAAAGTTATTCACCAAAGTTTCTTGAGTTTATTTCAGTTATTCTTTCAGCTAAGATACTAGGTGCCTTTTTTCTTTATTTTTTAACAAAAAAAGAGTCTATTTCTACTCAATTGCAGGGGGGTTTCCTAATATTAGTGGGAGCTCAGTGTGTAAAATAAGAGAAGGTTGAGTTACTCTGAGGAAAAAAAACCCAACCAAACAAAACAAACACAACTGAAAGCAGCTTTTTCCAATATAAAGCAAACATGGTGCAAAGACAGCCCCCACCTTCATCACTCAGGTAAAATTTTGTAATGAAAAACCACCAAAGAGAACTGAAGCTACAGTCTTGATTCAGAGAAAGTGCTCCTTGAATCCAGTGAAAATTTTAGCTGGGGAATCTAATGAGTAGGATCTAATGAGTAAGGCACAAGGGAAGACTTAAAGCTCACCAGTTGAGAAGAAGCCTACAGTGCCAAAATGATGCTTTTATCAAAATATACTAGCTCAATTGCTACTGGTAAAAAAATAAAAAGCAAGCAAGCAGTGCATGAAGTTCAGAAGGAAGCCTTGTGGCTTCATGATGAATGATGGAAAGACTTTAACAAGAACCAACATGTTGCTGCGGAAATTGCACAAAAAAAAAAAAAACCCCAACCCAAAACCCTGTTAAAGTTAGAAGGCAGAATGCATTTCAGCTAAGTGATGTAATGCTAACAAATAGATCATCAAAAGAAAGTTGTCTGTAATACCAAAGGTCAAGTCAGTCTAACAGGTAAGGTCTATGGCATGTGTGCTCATCAAAAGTATTTTCAGATGTGTTACAACTCCTTTCTTGGGTTCTCTTTAAATGGAAAACAAGTTGAGTAGTGGGGTGATTCCTGGCTTGATCTCACTCTGGCACAGAGTCGGGCTGTGTACACAGTACATAGGGAAACTTGTAAGCCTGGTAGTATACCTTAGCCTTCCAGATATACCATTCACAATCCTCTTTACTCTAGAAGAAGGTAGACCAACTTAAGTGCTTAGTCATAAATTAGAAGTGAAATTAAAGTGATGCATTAAACCTGTGTAAAATACAGCACTAAACAATTTAAAAATAATTCCTTCAAAGCAAGAAGAAGAAGATGTCAAAACTTAAGATGAAAAATTAAGGCAGGCAGGCTCAGTAACATTTATATTGGTAAATACTGAAAAAAGGAATCCTTGAAATACATGAGCACATGCAAGTTGCCTATTTAAGATGACTGACACCCTAACAGTGCCAAATGAGTTAAACTGTGAACTTGTTGTACCACTGGCATATTTATCAGTTGTAATTCCTGATAAAGACAGACATATGGGACTGCAAGAACTGGAAAAAAATGGAGAAAGAAGAGAGGAGAGGAGAGGAGAGGAGAGGAGAGGAGAGGAGAGGAGAGGAGAGGAGAGGAGAGGAGAGGAGAGGAGAGGAGAGGAGAGGAGAGGAGAGGAGAGGAGAGGAGAGGAGAGGAGAGGAGAGGGAAAGGGGAAGAAAAAGGGAAAAGAAATGAAAGGTTAAAGGAAACAAATAGGAGAACCTGGGTGACTGTATAAAAAGGGTATTGACAAACAGCATTACAGTCAATGGGAAAGAGAATCCTAGATTACCAAAGGAATCTGTATTTTACCAGGCCTTTTTTAACTGCATTTTGCAGAAAGGTAATAAACAAAGCTCCTAATTTTCATAAATGATATTGAATTGAGAGGATCAGCCATTACTTGTGAGGAACACAGAAGTAATAGCAGAGGAAATATAGAAAAATTACATTTGTGAATAGAAAGTAATCAAATCATATTTAATTCCAAAAACTAAAAATGTAACACAATCAGTACATTAATCCTAAATACCCTAAACCTAAGAAAGTAACCTAAAACAGTTCTTTGAATAAGATAGTAAGTTATGGTGAAAACGAACTCAATATGAAGATGCTGTTTGATAGGGTACAGAAAAAAGAGCACTTTAAATATGGCCTCTTTGTGCGTGTCTACCGCATCAGGAAGCCAGGAGGCAACGTCCTTATAAAATAGCTGATTCAAAGCTCACTGAAGCAAATGGAAGGACTCCAGCCCCTGTCAATAGGCTTGGATCAGGCCCTAGGCATGTCTGTGTGAAGTCACTTGGAACATTGCATTCCCTTTTTAGGCACAACCATTACCACAAAGACACTGAGGAACTGAAAGAAGGCCAGAAAACTCTACTACCACAAGCATAGGGACTGGAAAGACTGAATTCAGGGTGGATTGATTTAAATAAGCACACAGGAAGCTTGGATTTGTACAATTAAATATTGTCTTATTGTGCATTTGTGCTTTATTTTCTTTAAAGAAAAGTTTATTCTTTCCAGTAAATGAGCAGTAAAAACATGTTGATATATATTTTTGTGATCCCTCAAATTTAAAGGCTTTTTTATTTTTTCAATTTATCTGACAATTAAATATTTTTCTATATAAATATGATTTAAATTTAAAACAGTTTTTACTGAAGACAGAAGGTAGAACTAATTCTTTCTGGCTACTATGTCTAAGATTTTTATGAGTAATCTCATTCTTTTCCCCTAGTTGTTATTCACAGACTGGAAGAGGTAAAGAAATTTTCCTGCTTTTTAAAAATTCAATCAATTTTCCAGTTTTGAAAGATGTAGCTTATGAATGGAATCTGTTAGAGAAATGGAAATGGAGAAGATATTTTCTCTTGATCTATGGGCAGGGATGCCAGCAGAAGATGGTTTAGCTTCTAATAAACTCTGGCTTTAGCTATGTGGCTACTGACACAGAAAGTTCAAAATGCTTTCTGTCTTTTGAACTTCCACAGCAGATACATATGGTGTTTTTAAAATTATAAATTCCTGAATCTTGATCTTGTGGGCATGTTTAGGCCACTAGCAGACAAGGGAATTGCTAAACAGCTGTGTAGAAGCACATACGGGAATACCATAGACTTGGGAACTGATCTCTACAGTGATGTGGTCTGAATGGCACATCATGAAAAGAAGGGAGACCTACTAGAGCAACTGTCCTTCAAAGAAGTAGGCACCGTAACACTTTCAACCAAACATTTATACCAAGCAAAATAACAGAAATATTTGAATGATTCAATGCATTTAAGATGAAGAGTCTCAAAACCAGTCGTATTTTTCAGGTACTTATCCTGTGACACCATGCAACTGGTTTGATGTCGGGATCTTGTCACAGGCTGTTCACACTGACTTCAAATGCATTCACAATGTTTCATAGCTTTGGGAAGTTTGCACAAGTAATTTTAAATTGCACGTGAAAAAAATCAGCAAGCCATATTAGTACATGCTGGTCCAGAGCTTTTATTTTTAATTATTTTTCTATAGTCATACTTGTGAAAATCATGTTGTTGTAAAACATTTCAGCTTTAGTCTGCTTTGTAAACCTGTTTGGGAGAGCAAAGCTATGGCAAAGAGGGCTAATATAAATGAGAAAATAGATAAGAAGAAAAGAGCTATCATTAATTCTGGAGACACTTTTAGAGACATAATTCCTGCATATTTCCCCAAAACCAAAAAAAGACATCAGAAATATTTGAAAGGACTCAGAAAACAGTTTCCTGCTCTTTATATATATATGTATAATTTCACTTGACAAAATGATCATATTTGAGTATGAAGCATCATTTCCTCAGATGCCACGATCGACAAAGAGATAGACAACAGAATAGCAAAGGCATATAGAGCCTTTGGAAAACTCCATAAAAGAGTCTGGTGTAATAAACACCTGAAGAAAAGTACAAAGATCAGTGTCTACAGAGCCATTGTATTGTCTACTCTTTTATATGGGTCTGAATCATGGGTCATCTACCGTCATCACCTGCGACTCCTGGAACGCTTTCATCAGCGCTGCCTCCGTACAATTCTAAACATCCATTGGACTGACTATGTGTCTAATGTCACTGTCCTCGAACAGGCAGGGGTCACCAGCATCGAGGCCACATTGCTGAAATTGCAGCTGCGCTGGGCAGGGCACGTCTCTAGAATGAAGGATCACCGCCTCCCCAAGATCGTGTTTTACGGTGAACTTGCCACTGGTAGCCGCAAGAGAGGTGCCCCAAAGAAGAGATACAAGGACTCCCTGAAGCAATACCTTAGCCTTGGCCATATTGACTACCATCAGTGGTCCACCTTGGCCTCCAATCGGGAGACTTGGAGGCACACCATACATAATGCCGCTGACTCCTTCGAGAGTTCACGAAGAACTAGTCTCGAGGAGAAAAGACAACACAGGAAGAATCGTGTCCCACCTGTTCCACCCAAGGAGACCTTCTGCTGTGCTTTTTGTAGCCGGATTTGCCTATCCCACATTGGCCTTCTTAGTCATCAGCGCGCTTGTAGTAAGCGTGGGTAAATGCCCTTCCCAAATCTTCGTTCGCGAAGTCAAGCCATGATGATATAGAATGTCTGTAGCTAATCATAAGGATCTACTTACTCAAACAGACAAGGCATAAAATGAGCCATCGACCGGAAATTACAACTGGAAAACTTCAAACTGAAAATAAGATGCATTTTTTGACAGTAAGAAAGACACCTTACATCAGGAAGTGCTACATTTTTGTTAAAATTAAGGTGGAATCCTTGGACTTTTTCTTGTTATCTCAGAAATGGGGCAAGTGAAGACTTTTAACTCAATTGGTTCTATGGTCTACTGCTTGCTTAAGGTGGCCTTCATCATACAACTTGAGGTGCCTATGACTTTGGGATGTCTATCTTACATGAGATTTCTATCCTCTAAGCCAAGATGCATTAAGCCTAGATTCAAGATGGGATGTCTCTCTAAAATTTATTTTCTGGCTCAGTTAAAAATTATTGTCTCTGTTATGAAGGCATTAGCCCAGCTAGCCAGAACAGATCCTTCTGATCTTGTAATTTTATTATGAAAAACACTGAATGGAATAAAATTTTGCTATTTAATTCCTTTATTTAAATTAAAGAAGAATGAAAATAGGGAATAGTCTACAGTGCAAACATTGAAGGAAAAAAAAATAAAAATTACTACCTCAGTGCTTACTGTAAACCATGAGTCAGGAAGGGAAAAAATCTGTGGCATCCCTTACCTCTGTGCTGGAAAAGAAAGATCAAGCAACTTGAGTGTGTTGGCTGAAGTACTCCATGGCCTTTTTACTTCTCTCTGTGATGAGGGAGAGAACCAAAGAATCTGTGTAATGATGGATCATCTCTTAAAATTACTGTTGCTCTGCCACGTGCTCTCAGTCATGCCAGAAGTGTCTTTAAAGTAAGCCTCTGCAGTATTGAAAACATACACCATCCCAGGAAAGCTTTCTTCAGCGTGGTCTGCATATTCAGGAGATACTTACAAGCCATAACAACACTGCTGGTATTTCATTTGACAATAAAGGCAGACCTCTGATCTAGTCACAGGGTTTTTTTCAGACATTGTCCTGCATCCTCAAGAACAAAAAGCTGAATGCACCTTTTATCTACATAATTATATTTTCATGAGGGTGTGAAATTTACTCATGAGCTGAGGACCTGAGCCAGGTTCTGTGAACCTGTTTGCTGTCTGATGAACTTCAAAAGAGAGATTAAAAGCTTTGGGTTTAATGGCTAGTGCCCTACTGTCTTTAGTAGTACTGACTGAAATTATATTACAGTAAGTCTTGTGCAGCATTTTATTGCCAGGAGAAGCACCATGCAAGGTGACAGAGATAAAGAGATGATGTTGTGATTAAAAGTTTGTGTTGCTCTTGTTGAAAACATTACACAAGTGTCAATAGTTATATAAAAAGCATTTTATCTCATATTGAACTTTTAAGATAGCTGGTTTCATCTTGGCCTCTAGGATATCTCATCAGAAGAGCATGTAACCACATAGGCTGTGGTCTTGTCCAAAATTACTCAACATTTGGATCTTTGTGTTACAGAGTATTAACCAGATTACAGGCCATAATCTGTAAAAGCTCCCCTGCCACTGCTCTGTTTGACTCCATTCCAGATGAAATCTCTTCAAATAAATCCTGGATCACAGTGATACTGTTTTGTGTGTCTAGAGCCAAAAAGAAGAGAGCAGAAAGAAGTGGAGGAAGGGAAAAAAATGTACATGTATACAGAGACATTTCATTCAAGGGTAATGACCTAAATGAATGAAGGTCTTCATTTATCATCTCTGGAATTCCAAAGTATTTGTTCTTGTAAGAGAGGCCAATTACAATGTTTAGGGTAAAGTAATTCATCTAGTGATCTTTTCCATTTGAAACTTCATAATTTCTTACACAGTTTCTGTGGATTCACAATGTGAACATACGTAGGCATGCATCTGTGAGTTAAGGCAATTTAGAGCAATTAATTAATTGTGACATATGGGCTTGTATTACATTGTGGGTATTAGAACTGGTTTAAGATGAGAAAAGAAAGGCTAAATGCAGACAATACACATGAAAGGAATTAATTTACTTGGTGGCATTGCATTAAGTCATTTACTGTTTACCATTCAAGACAGCTAGGGATCCAGCTACCTGTTTCTAACAATTGAGAAAATTAGCTTTTACTCAACTGTTTCCATTTATGGCAAAGACAATACTGAGTGCACAAGACAGGGAAGACTACACTTGCACTCAGGGACATAATTCAAGTAAAATGTATTTATAGACTTTTCTATAGTGTGACTCCCCACACTGTGTGACCACTCCATACAGACTTAAACTTACACAAGGTGAAATTTAACATCACTAGTTCCTTTACAAAAAGAGCAAAGAACTACAGTCAAAAGAGGAAGTAAACAGTTTCTTCATGATTACTCAAGAATTCTGTGGAACAAACGATCTGAGATCTCTTCCATCTTAAGCACTAGCCCACTGCATCTAAAATCTAGTTGTTATCATTCAAAGAAGTGGAATTAAAAAGAAAGCAGTTGTCAGTTTTATCTAGACTTATATATGTAAAAGTAAGGGTTTAACACTAAATCCATTCCAATGTTTGTAAATAGTAGAATTGTTGGCTTTATGCTCAGAAATAGTGTTTCAATCCCACTGATTTTCATCCAGTGGCTTTTAAATGCTGAAGTCACTTTGGGAAACAAGACTCAAGAGCTGAAGTCCCCAGTAACCTTCAAAACACTTGATGTATAGCAAGACAAAGAACAGCCAGTTTGAAACTAAATGAACTTTTTGTTAGCCATTAAAGGATAAATAATGGCTCTGATTAGATGTCATATTCACGTGAACAAAATTTGTGATCTAATCCAGCAATGTCTCCAGTATTGACTGAGTTTACCCTCAGCATCTTCCACCATTTTACCTTATCAAATGTGACAGCAGAAAGAACCCACCAGTATGGCCAATAGTATACAAAGTATTTTATAGCATATCTTAGCAGGGTCACAAACAGCAGATCTGGGTTTGTTTTCTTTGCTACACCCAGGATGTTAGAGGTTAGAGGTCTTAGAAAGGAAAGTTAAGCTTTCTTGGGTTTGTGTCTGTGTGGTTTGCTGCTTCCCCTCCCCTGCTCACCTTGTTAATATTTTTTTCAGGGACAACCTCTGCTCCATAGGAGCCATCATGCAGGGCAAGGAACAGCTGATTTCAAACTGGATTTCACAGATATTTTATGAATTCTCTTTATAGACTTGTGACAGTGGCATCTAGAATTTCATTATGAAAATTATTGATTCTAGCTACTGACTTAACATATTTATGCTCCAGTAAACCCTAGCTGTCCTATATGTAGAATGGGGATCTTCAGCCCCTTCTAGGAAACAAGTCCTGGGAGTCTGGATAAACTTTGGTAAGGCAGCAGAACTTTGACAAAAACATTGACTGCTGATAGCGTATACCACAAAAAGTATTACTCTACGTCTGACTCTGATACTGTTTCCTCAGCATTCATTTTTGCAGTATCCAACTGCATGGGTTTGCATACCAGAACTGCAAGTCTTAATCTTTGATGATAAAGGGGGTAGTAGTAGCAACGAAAGTAGCAGTAGTATTGATACCCAAGATTGCTTACTGTACAGGAGAAACAACATATTGATGCTTCTTAAACGAAAATCAGTTTCTATAATATCTTGTTGATTTTTTTTCAGACTTAATGTATTAAGAAAAGTCTTTTATGCAAGATGCCATTACTCAGACTTTTAATGGGCTGGTATATTTATCATTGTCTTTCAATGAGCACTGCAGAAGTTAGCATCTCAAACACTCATTAGTCTGAGGGTCTCCCAAGAAAGTTATAGTAGTATACATAAAGGATAAAGGAGGGTACTAACATGTCACTGGTATTCTAACATGAGTTAGAATAAGGAAAAAAGAAAGAATAAGGTATTTGTCTGAGGTGGAAATCAGAATGACTGTTCCCATTGTTTCTAATAAACAATCACCCAAGGATGCTCGAAGGAAAAACACACCAATTATATAACCTGAAAGCCACACACTTGTGAAGAAGTTTCCAGTTCTCCTGACTGGCACAGGCCATGGAAGGCCACCCACAAGGATTGGGCTGCTTACCTTGTTAAATACTACCTTGTGTCACCTGGCATGATCTATAAGACTGTAAAGTAGTCACACTTCAACTGCCTTTCATGTGCACTTCAAATTCTTTTTTCTTATGAGATGTTCTTCACTAACAGGATTTTCCACTTTGAAAGAGACAACTGTTTCAAAAGATGACAGAACCTCTCAAAACCACAGCAAAAATGAAAAAAATCCCAACAAAAACCCACAAAAAATTCAGGTAAACCCTAAACAATGGTTTGACATAGTTCTGAAAGGTAACGTTAGGTAGGAAGGGTTTTATTTTCACCTTTATTGAACAGGATTATTACCTGATATGATTTTTCACTTTAGAATTGTTTAAATGCAAATTTTTTTCCTGCAATATATACTTACACAACAAATTACGTGACAGACTAAATGCATCTGAAAGAGTCATTGCATCTTTACCATTTGCATTTTGAACTGCCCATGTGGGTGTGCACATATCACATGGCTTTTTGCCAAGGCATTCAGCTACAACACAAAATGTTTCTAAGTTCAAAGCTTATATCATTGTTCATCTCATTCTTATATTTTACCCTCACTTTTTTTATATCACTAAAAGATGTTTCTCTTGCATCAATAAAATCCCTAATTATTTTCTCACTTTAAAAATATGCAAGCCATGAATAAAATAATAATAAAAAAACCCCAATACATAAAAGACACCAGCTTTGTGCAGCTGCTTTATTCAGCTATTTTTAAACAGGCAGTGTATAAGGATCTGGAAAGTTCAATTAACCCATCCGTAGAGATATTGTTGCTCATTTAGCAACTTTGCCTCCCACCCCAGAGAACATCTGTGGACCCTGTTGCCAGAAGGGTTCCACGCAGGCCTGGGACTTCAATGAGAAGTCTCCACTTGCAAGACCAGACCCTTTGTGCTGGCAGCCACTGACAGAATAAATGTATATTTCAAAATATAGGTCAAGTTACCTGAGTATGCTGTACTTGCATATAGTATCAGTGGTCATCTTTCTTTTGTATGTTTCCTGGTATTAAATTATTCCCTTTCTCAGCAAAGCTTTTTAAAAATAAATAAATATATAAATAAAACATGATAGAGCTGCTTTTCCCCTCTCAACAGTCAGGTTTTGTCTCCTGAGTGGTAATTGGGGAAGGGGAGTACAAATCTTGCTTTGAATTTCTTGATTGCATTTTTATGATTGTTGCAGAGGTTTTTCTTTACGTATGCGGAGTAACAACAGAGATTGAGAATAGATTCTACTTGGAAAATACTTTTTAGATGCCCTGAAAGTGTCTACAAATCAGGCTTATGATTGAGTGGAATATAAGAACAGAGGACAAAATATCTCTATGGGGCCTAGAAATTCTCAGGGGTTTCTGATCTTTCTTTGTTTAGTCAGCAATATGCACCGGACTTCATTGTACGTCATAACCTATGGCATCTATGATGATTTACAAAGGTTAAGGATTAGATCTGCATACTCTCTGCTCTCTTGTGTTGCACACCTTTTTCCTTTTTTATACTTCAATTCACTATTTTACAAGAAGCACCTACCTCACTGTCGTTTCTACTAATACACAGATCAAATACTACAGATTTTTGTATCCATATGGTCAGAAAGATCACATTAGGATACCTGTTTCTGCCTGAGTATATTGTATCTCACTTGAAATGGTGATATGGTACAAATACAAAACAACAAAACTACACACAACAGTTTGTGTTATGCTTAAGAACAGATTGCTGTGGTGATTTCAGGCATGCAAAGGACAAGTGCTGTCACAGGCTAAAGGATGTTATGATTAGACTTCAGTAGTCAAACCTATTCAGATTCTGTCTTGAATTTAAAAAAATCCAAGCTATTTTATTAATTTGGGGTAAATTATTTGTATCACAGTGTGAGCCTTTCTGTAAAAGAAATAAATAAAGGTTTAACATAGGGAAATGGAGGAAAGAAATAATTTTCCATTAGGTGAAAGTCTACATTTCAGGGAGACTGTCTTCAACCACTCTGTTCATACTGCATGTAGAATTTTACTTGCATATAACTTAATGTTTTTATCTAAAAGGAAAAGAAATTCTTCTACAGGTACTCCAAACACAAGGAAACAACACAGAGTATGTGGCGTTATAAACCTGCTCTTTTTACTTTTTAGTGAAGTGGAATGCTATGGAGAGTGTTCTCTGAATCACATGTCTAATTATTTCAGTTTATGTGTATTTTTAATGAATGTGTCAAGTTATGCATGGGCTCAAGTTACCATGTGGAATAAGAGCCTATGAATATGTTGGAAACAGCAGGTTCCCTGAAATTCTGGAACTGACAGTTTAAATTACATACAAAAAGGAAAGGAAAAATGCTGACAAATAGGTCAAAACAACTGCAACAGAGGCTCTTCATTAAGAGCAGGAAAAGGGAAAGCTGATGAGGAAGAGTGTATCCGAAGAGTGTGAAGTGCTGGCAAAAGAAAGCATTTAGTAGAAGAAAAATCAGTTGGTGGCAGGAGAGAAATGCAGGAATTAATGGGCCAAAGCTATGCCCATAATGGAAGAAACTTAAAGAAGAAGCTGAGAAACTGCACTCTCTTCCTCCTGTCCTTCCCTTTCTGTCCGTCCTCCCCTCTTCCCCATACGGTGTTTGGGAATATGCTTTTCAAAAGAAATCTTAGTCCAGTTAAGTGAAATTGACCTACGGCACAACTTTTAACTGAAGCTTCTTGACTCCAGCCTGGACAAGAGGAAGATGAGTTGACCATGATCAAATAGTTAGGACAACTCAGTGCCCAAATGTAATTGGTTAGTGTCACTTTCCCTACTCAACGATATCTCACCTTGGCTATAGTTGCCACTCCAGGAGTGCATTGGTCTCCTGCAGGACCTGCCAGCTCCATGTCACTGGCTTAGGTACCCCAGGATGATTCAGGGACCTACAAGCCCATGATAAAGCGTCCAAACTGCACCCTAAATTCACTCATCATGTATTTATCCAGGATGTTGTAGCTATTGACAACTACAGTTTCAATGAATGGTCAAAAGCTATATGTAGAGAATAATCATGCATTTGTGTTAAAAGGTCACCAGTAGGAAAATGTACAGCTAAAATGTTAATTTTTTTACCATGTCTACATAGTAAAATTCAGCAGATCTACATACACTGGTCTATTCAGTACAGTTTAATGCTGCTTCAATTAATATTATACATGGTCCTTATGTCCAATATTTTCAATTTCAACTTAAAGATTTTGCAAGTGGAGAATGCCTCTTTTTACTAACAATAAGAAGATACTTAGAACAGAGGATAATCACAGAAATTTTCAAGTTACCAGATTGTTTGGGTCAGTGTCAAATGTTAAATCTGGTTGTACAGAGCTCTGTAATCCACGCACTAGTGTGTTATTAAATTTCTGGAAAGTAATGAACTGGCACTGGAAGTGAAAAGGAAAAAAGGTTGTAATGTGGAATGGCCCCTTATTCAGGAAACTTTGAAAATATGGAGACATAATAGCTGTGGTGAAGTTCCTTTAAATGAGACCTTGGTATGCCATGGAATAAAGTCAAAATAGGAGACTGTGGCATTCCAAGTCATACTGAATAAATGCATACATTGGGCCAAATTGTGGTCTTATTCACAAGGGAACATATTTTTTCCCTTTTCAATCAAAAAAAAAAAAAAAAGGAGCAGAGAACACTTTAAGATACAGGGCACAAATGTGTAATTATTCTTGGCTAACATGGTAGCTGTTGATCATTTAATGAAACCATAATTACCATATAATGGCAGGGTATTTATATGACAGATCACTACATTATTACAGGGTAAGTGCGTGATTATTTCTGTCCTCAAAACCAGAATAAAAAACACATGGAAGTGGAAAAATAAGTTGAAAAAAGAGGGGTGGGGAAATCTGAATTTCCCAGTGCTACTCCCATATTGTTACTCCATCCCCACCTCAATCACACAGTGATGGCAATGGCCACCAGCATTCATGATGAAGCCAAATCTCTGCAGGAAACCCGTGCCACAGTACAACAGATCATAAGGCTCTTTGCCAAATGGCTACAGCTCTAGGCTTCATTGTACTTATAGTTCAACTAATTCAATAGCAATTTGGTCACTGGTCTCTTGTCCTCAGAAGACACTATACTCCTGCTTCCTTAGAGAGACAGTGCGTACAATAGATGTAAAATGTGCACTGAGAGGTACTTAACCCCCATTTCTATGCCTTTAGGGGAGAACAGTGAACTAATGTGGTTTTCAGAGTAATATCAGGTTTGCACTGAAATAAAACTGAAATTTAATTCGGCAGGACTACCTATGAGCTGAGCACTGTTTGGTACATTTTGATTCCAGTGAAATTTTAACTATATAGTAAGGATTGATTTAAACTGTGAGAAAATGCTTAAACCTTCGCATGTGGAAAAATGTATTGACAAGTTGTGAGTTTACAAAGTTTCACAGAGAGTTTTCTGTGCTGAACAGAGTCCATCTTGAGCTTTATGAACAGAATGGCAACTTTCCATGTGGGAGGCAAAATCAGATTGTAAACCCAGCTGAATCACTGATTACCCAAGTCCTACATGGGTGTTGAAAGAGCTATGTAATCATCTGCTCCACCTGAAATTTGCCTCTGTATCTTCATAGTGCCGCTTCAGCTGAGTTGGAGATGGCAGCCAGGGCTCCCTTTTCCAGAAAGCACTCACTGAGCCAGTATTCTAAGTTACAAGGTATTGTAAGTACAAGAGTTTGGCTCTGAATAATAACTTCTGAAATTGGTGGGATTCTTAACTCTGCTTTTCCTGGATTCACGTCCAGGAAGCAACACTGTATTAGCTATTTTCAGTATTTGGTAATTTTTTCTTTCTTGTGTTTTTTTACAGGGAGGGAAAATATACTCAGGTAAAAGCCACATGCTGTTGTTTTTCCTCAGGACTTATCCTATATCTTAGTAAAAGAAATACAAATTGCAAGAGAAAAGACTTTGGAGGCACTAAGAAATCAGTATCTATATACTTAGAAGGCAGCTGTAATTGCAGTACCTTTGTAAACAACTCCTTTAATAAACCAGTTATTACTCTGAATGGTCGATGATTGCTCATAATAATTGCTAGGTTACTTCCCTCTGGAGAGAAATAAATCTATCTATCTATCTATCTATCTATCTATCTATCTATCTATCAATCATCTTTAGTCCTTAAAGGGTAGTGCACCTGTGGTGCTGGTGGGAATTTAGTTATGTTTGAGTCTAACCCTGCTTTCCCTGAACTCAGATGGAGCCTCAGCACACTCCCACAGCAGCAGCATTCATTCATTCATGAAAAGCAACAGCTAGGAAGTGAACTATACTTGTTGTCTGATAGAGACTTTCTGCAACTGTTTCCCTGATACAGTTTATTCAGTGTGATGTCTTTTGTAAGCCCACCTCCCCACTGTTTACTCTAGATGAAATTTAATGAATGAAATACATTTTGTGAACTGAACCCTCTGTTCATGGTATCTCTTCATTACAGGTTTCTTTTGCCTCCACTATGTTTTTAAGAATTATAAATTGTTCCAATATATTGTCCAAATACCATTAAAGTAGTTCTTACAGATAAAATGGAAAATAAAGTCTATATTATGAAGCTCTAAATTCAGGAGATTAAAATGTTAATGCATTTTTTCTTATTTGGTGTTCTTTGTAAAGTTTATTCTTATGAACTTAAACATAGCTAGAATCTGAGTTATTTTAATGTTTTGCAGATTAAGGTAGTTCTGGTTCTAGTGCAAATCCACAAAAACTAAGACATTCAGCACCAGAATAGGAATAATCCTACTCTTCTTCTTTTGGGGATAGTCATGCTTTGATTATTAACATTTCCATTAAGAAAGAAATCAAAAGTATTTTATCAAATCTATTTTTTTTTAAATCCTTGATCACTCAACAAGTTATCAGGAAACATTTGCCCTATCGCATCCCCATCTCACCCAATGCTCCTTTGAAAAAGAAAAACCTTCAAGTAAGCAAATGCTGTTTTACCCTGCAAATCCTTTACAGCCATTATAATGCGGATCCAATCTTCCCGGCACAGTGAAATTTCACTGACTTTAAACTAACACGGTAGGATTTCAAGCAAATCTTATGAGGAAAAGCATTAAAATAAAGTCCAAAACATTTGTTATTATTTTTTAGGAACGTGTTCTTTTTTTTCAGGTATTGTTATCTGCACTTTTCCTCTTCTTATCCATTTCTAAGCAAAGGTCATATATTAGTATTTTATTTTCAGATTCTCTGACAAAAAGTCAGACTCGGGCAATTTTCTCCCAAACTAAAGTAAGCCAACTTCCAGGGTTTCAAATTCTGGCAAACCAACTTCTCCAAGGTCTCGTAAAAATTCTGGGCTGTTATCTCCATATGTCTGATAGACTTTTTTTTGTGACCATAATTAAAACCGTCTGTCCTTTCTCTGTGACTTCAGGAGAATGGCAATGAGTCACAAGAACTCTGAAAAGCTAGAGGGATAGAGGCTGAGGTTAGCAGCTTAGAATCACTTAATCTGCTATATTTCATCCAAAGAAATGTGGATACAAAGCACTGCCACCTGCCTCTTAATTCAGGTAACTTCAGAACAAGTCACCATAAAGACAGAGGTTGTCCTGGTTTGGACTGAACCATAAAGAGTTGTAAAATAAGCTAATTAACTTGATACAGAACATCATTATCCTTGTAAAACTAATTTTTACTCTTCTTGTATAATATGTTAGAACTTCCCAGTAATATATTTTCAACAGTTTCTGGGTAAAACATATTTTTTGAAATACGAGAGTATGTGAACAGTGAAATGATGAAGACATGAGGCATGTGATGCTGAAACCATTCTAGGAGTGTTATTCAGGGGAGAAATACTTAACCTTTCAAAATATAATTTAGAAAATTAGTTCACTATGATGTTATTATATAGTATTTGTTGCTGCTCTGCATTTCTCTCCATTCTCGTAAGTTAATTGATTTCCTGTCTTTTTTGAGCAGTTTTCAGTTTTTAGGCTTTTTTGCAACTTAGAGGAAGCTTGCTCATCAGGTGGGTCACTTCCCCAGCTCTCCCCCTTTTAAAAGGTCTTTTCCCCTTTTAAAAATAGAATTAGTTCGGGCAACAAATTGATCTCATTTTAGAATAGGGAATGCTGCAAGAAATAATCTTAATGAAAGCCTTAATAAATTAATTGTGTTCCTGAGGATCTTCTGCATTGGTAATCTGACACTCAGGGAAGCTTGACATTGTCCTCCCTGATGAGTCAATTACTTATGTAAGCCTAAACTAGCATTCATATGCCCTGGTCCCATCCCTCTCACACTAAATATTATCACCAGCTTTGGCTCTGAAATTCAGGAGAAGTTGAATGTCATGTGAGAATGACAGCATATGTCTGAAGCATTGATATGCTGGCTGCTTCCTGAGACTTGATGACCTCAGCACTTGCTGGAGTTCAGAAAACCATCTAGGAAGATCTGGATCTTAGGTAGCATCACTTTTTGTTTTCAAGAAGAGTTGGGTACTTGAAACTATTTGAGGACCTGGAGACAAGCTCTGCACAAGATCAAGCTTTTCAAGTAGAATAAGGTTTGCTGATCAGACACTGAATCTCTACGAAACAGTGTGCAGGGTTGCCCTAATAAAGCAAAACATACATCTGCCATGAAAAAAAATACTCTAAAACCAAATAAATTCCTGGTATAATTCTCCTGAAATCAGTACAAGAGATGAAATTAAAAGCAACATTCTTAGGGAAAATACTTTTATTTTAATGAAGAATATTTGTTTGTCATATAGTAATTTTACAAGGTTCTCTTTTATAAAATTTATTTTGATTTATTGAAAGCATGTACTATTACTATAAGCAGGCCTATCAGGTCAGTTTCCTGCAGAAGGTTCTTTTTGTTAGTTTTCTTTATTTTCTTTTTAGTTTCCTGCTTTATCATTCAGAAGGTTTGCACTGTATTCCTGTACATATTTGGTTTGGTGCCCAGAAATGTATTATTTTAACAGGGCTAGTTCATTAAAAGTTATTACTTTAGAGGGGTTCTACCATGCATACGTAATTATATCTATGCCCTTCTACAACGAACAGTGTGGTAAAGTTAACCATAAAAAATTTTGCTTTTTAAGGTTTATCATCTCTGCCATTTCAGATCACATTGATTTGACTAATCCCGGGCATCTAACTTACTCCAATTATTCTTTTTTAAAGGTATTAAGCTGTCAAAATGTAATTTTCATTCTTCAGTAATATTAGTCCTTCAGAAACTATTGGGACTGTGAATTGTCCTCCCTTTGGGCTGTTCAAGAAAGAAAGCAAGCACAGCTGCTGACACACTAAACTCATCTCAGCCAAAACCAGTAAGCCAGTTTTCAGTGTCCTGCACAAGGATTGACTGTGATTGTCTCCAAATCTTTTTAAATGACTGTATTTTTCAGTAACTCCATGTCACTCTATGAAGAGAATGCTTTGAGAATATCTCCACATATACAATATTTTATCTTTTCTTCTTTAAGACTTGGAGAAAGATCTGAATGACCAATTTCATAATAACAAGAACCTAAGGTAATGTCTAAGATAAACAAGTCGAGAGACTGACATTTCCTTGCAACTATCTGTTTCTATGCAGCTGCACCAGAAGGCTACACAAGGGTAGAAAAAAAGTCTGCACAACATTTACTGAAAGTTGGCATTAGAAGACTGAGTATCAGTGTGAGCAGTGTAACAGAGCATTGTACTAGTGTAGCTGGTCAGCAGCCAACATTTCCAAGCTGACCTGAAAAGCGCGTTATGTGCTGGTGCACCTTTGAAGTTATATAAATGTCTTCTGTACTGAGATACCTGATTTGCTCCTATTACACTTGAAGGAGACAAGACATTCAGCATTTTACTGCTTTGTTCATCATTGCCTATCTGGAGGATAAGTTTAAGATTACTTAAACTAGTCTACATTGGCTGGTTTAGACTTTTTAAGTCCTATATTGACTGGGTTGCATATACTTTATCTTTTGTTACCCTATATACATCATCTAAATTGGCTTATCTCCTTTGTCCCGGTGTTGATGGGACATTAAGTAGTGCTTTCACTCTGGGGCTTTCACAGTTACAGAATTATACTGAACTGCAGACACATGTGAATATTAAAAAATCAATTAATAGAATTTGCAATCAATGTATTTATACTTCCAAGTTAAAAATTTTTACAGTATCATTTTTAACCAAAATAGATCCAGAGCACAGAGAGCATTTTAGAGTGGGGGGTGTGCACAAAAACTACACAACAATTATACAATCTGTAATCACTTTGCACTATATTATGTACTTCTATACAGGTAATTCATGTTTGCATATAATATTAGTGCACTGACATTGTTTTCTATCGTAATGCAGTTATACAGTGGTGTTTGGGGAATGACCCCATGAAGGAAATGGTAAAGCAAACAAAGTCTCCCACTCAACACATACAAAACACAGTAGAATCTGGTTGTGCATCTACTGGTTTTACATTGAGCTTCTCTAAATGTCTTAAGAAGTAATTAATGTTGAAGGTTCCTTTTCCTGTTGAATAAGATTATTCTCCATTGGTCATATGTTGCAAATCCTGTAAGTGTTCACTAAAGTGAGGGTACCCTTGCCCTCATAGTAGATTTGTTTCTTTCATTTTGGGAGAGAAATGTAGTGAATGTGGTTTTGACAACTGGTATCCTTTGCATGAGACATTGGACTCCTCGGGTCTGATTTTCAGGGTTATTTAACAAAAACAAGAGCTTGACGCACTGTTTAAAGAGTATAGGATATGTGATAACTTGCTTAACATTTTTCTCTTGAAAACATGCTGTAGTATTATGTGAGCTGTGCTGTTAAATGGTATTTTACAATTATCCTATAAGCTGAGCTGCAACATCTGTTTACAGTCACTCCACCAGCCTCTGTGATATTACTGTTTTTTTTTTTAATACACTGTGTGAAAATAATAATACACAAATCTCATCCTTAATAAAGTCTTTTTTCTTTTTTTTTTTCCACAAGATGAGGGTATATTGAATGTAATTGCACTGTGTGGGGATAACTTTCTGTAGCTTGCTCCCTTTGACTTCAATGGCTTGAAATAAAAAATTAATCTCCACAACTTCAATGAGACTCACTTCTGATAATGTTGGCCCATTGACTTCAATGAAACACTATTAAAAAATACTCTCAATTCACTTTAATACTCAATAGCATCAGACCACTGATTCTGCTAGCACGCTTTCAAGACCAAGTGTTCCAGCCCTTCATAAAGACAAAAGCAAAGCTCAATATACTTCAGCAAAAAAACTGTTTATTGTGGTTGTCGTTTGTTGACTTCTGATAAGCAGGACTGAATATTATTGCCTCGTATGAAAGAAAGAAAGAAACATCTTGCAGACATTTTTGCTAATACCCTTTTGTAAACCTTTTTTATCGAGGGGGTGAGGGAAAGATGAAAAACGCAGGATGCCATTTTAAAAAACAAATGGTCCAGAACTCCT
This sequence comes from Neopsephotus bourkii, assembly GCF_033783945.1. NCBI lineage: Eukaryota > Metazoa > Chordata > Aves > Psittaciformes > Psittacidae > Neopsephotus > Neopsephotus bourkii. The sequence continues at coordinate 1,214,873 of NW_026901866.1, read as the reverse complement.
TATCGTTCCTGAAATCCATATGAAAAGTCCAGTATGTTATTATACTCAATATGGGGGTTTGGGGGGATCTTTTGTGTGGTGTGTGATTGTTTGTTTTTGGTTGGGTTCTCTTGGTGGATTTTTTGTTTCCTTAGGGGTTTTTTTGTTGTTGTTGTTGTGGTTGTTTTGGTTTGGATATTTTTTTTTTTTGACAACTACAGAATTTTTGCAGGAAATTAAGATGACAGTGCAGATAACGCAGGAAGATGAGCATGCTTCTTGCTTGAATTAGACTACGACTCATTTAGTACTCAAATTCATGGTTGTATTGCAGTTCTAACCACTATACCTTTTTGAAATGCTCTTTTTACACTTCTTGGTTTCTCAGAGGGAAAGCATAATCTGAAACTTCTTTTTCTTTCATCCATCCAGATCTCAGGTTTGTTTTCTGTTCAAGACAAGCCCTCTGATATTTATGTATTACAATTTGCCATGTTTGAGCTCTTCAGAGTTTGCATTAATTTAGATTTTTTTGTTGTTACTACTGATTTAAATTGAAATCTATCCCCCTACATGCAAGACAATTTTGCCATTTTCCTTCAGAAGCCAGACAATTTATAGATAAACTCAGACCAAATAAATCAGGCAAGATATATTTATAGGTCTAATATACCATATATATTAATATATATATTTTAATCACCATCATACTGTCACTCTGCAGAAATAATTAGCTTTAAGCAGGGCATACACATCTGCTATCCAAGCAGATCCTATTGTTGGTATCCAGGCTAGGACACTTCAGAACAGCCAGTGTTTAGAGTCAGTCACTGCATACTGCTTGTGTCCATTAGTGATGAGGTGAGCTGCCTTCATTTCCCTGCACTAATTCACCTAAATGACTGTGTAACTATAATTATCTCTAGACAGAGCAATTTCTCCATGAGAAAACATTTACAGTAATTCTGAACAAGAAAATATAGATTCACACTCATATTAACTTCAATACTTTGGCTGGGAAAAGGCATTGATTCATCTTCAGCTCCTTCCTTTTCCCATGTCATGAAGCCTCGGGAAATCCTCAGTTTTGCTTTCCAAAAAAAGGGCTGTGTCTCAGATAGTGGTCTCCAGTTTGGGTCAGCTAGATTTCTGAATATTCATGTATGAAAACCAGTAGCTTAACATTCAAAGATACTGTTCCCCAACTGTAAGCAAAGTTAATGGGAGAGTCAAATTCTGGTTTCTCTACATGATAGTGAGGATTCAACCCTGGACTTGTCTTGAAAGTTTAGTAATTTTATCTTCCTGCAGCATCATAACTGAGCTTAATAACAAATCTATAGGCATCTGCATGTTATTTTTTAAGATTATGGAATAATGTATGTATGATAAAATGACCAATATCAAAATACAGTCCATCACTGAAGAAATATTTTTGGTAGTTCTAAAGGTACATCCAGGTTAGCATGTTTTGCATGTGTATGGTGTTTGTTTCTTTTTTCTTCTTTCTTTTTTTTCTTCCCAAATGCTTGTTTTCCCTGAAAACCTTATTAATGGATATTCATTCAGTTTTTAAAGATCTCACTAATGAACAGTGAACATAACAGATATTTTAAACCTGATAAATTAAATAATTTAAGTCCAGCCATGTGTGTTCTACTAACCAAACAGCACCCTATGAATATATGTACACAGTCTATTACAGATACCAGTACTTGCAAAGAAGACAGAATGATTTGCAATGTCAAACATCACCTGCTATAACAATAAGTTCGAAGAGCTTACAGTCTCCGAAATTAAAATTATTTTGCATTATTCTCACTTATGGACTCTTCACCTAAAAATCAAATGCAAACAAGTAATGATAGTAGAAGTAGCAAGGACCCATAATAAGAATATTCTGAAAGCTAAGAATATTATTGCTATTTAAACTGAAAATTTCTTCTTCCTATCTTCAGATATGCAAACTTTGAAGTATTATTAATGTATATTATAAAAAGTGTAAGATGTACAATGAGTTCAAGAAAAATCTTAACCTTGTTTTTTTCTACTTCAGGTGTTTGATATATTAGCTTTAGTAATTTTATTACTTCAATTTTTTTGCATATATCTTCTTTATTATGCAGATCTTCACCCCTTGTACTGCTCCATAAGCTGACAACAGCTGAGTAAAACTGATTAGAATTAAAAATTCATCTTCAGAAAGCTGATTATACTTTTATACTATTATACTAATAGATTATAGTATAGTCTAGCTAAATCTAGTTGCTGTACTTGGTTGGCATACAGTGAAGGACTGGACACACAGAAAAGCTGTTGTTGACTAATGGCATAAAAAATACAGTGGACTGTTAAAAACATTCTTCAAGACAAAATTATAACTTTTTAATGAATTTAGTGACTGCATTTGAATATTGGAAGAATTATTGCTATATGATCTGGATGTCCCCCAAAAGATTAAAAATTACTTGTACCTGTAAGATAGTTTTTATCTGCATATGATATAATTATTTCAGGGAGAAATACTGATTTAGTCCAGTTAAAGGAAATAATTTTTCCCCTTAACTTTTTAATGATAAAACTTCCAATGATGATACAGTCTGCAAGCCATTTGTCCACAAATCTGTTGCAGAAATTTAGAAGCAGAGGCAGTGAATAGTGATTATTACAAGTTGCAACTAAAAATAGCCTCTGTCATTGTTGTTGCTGTTGTTATAACATCTACTTGTATGAGCTCTGTGATATTTCTTCTTGTTCCAGACTGAAAAGGCCAAATCTATTTTGTAGGAGGTTTTCTCCATAATAAAGGACCCATGTCAAAAGAAATGATAGTTTGGCTGGAGGATTTCCCTTGCTTTTTCTTCTGTATTATGTGTGGAGAAGAAAAAGGTGACACCTTTAGCTAGCAGTATCTTTCACCAACCTATCCTATCAAGGGACTAGTAAAATGCAGTCAATACTAGTTGTCAATTTATTAATGATGAATGAGTATCCATCTGGGGCAAAAATAAGAAAGGTATGATAAAGACGATTTAATGAATTTTGAACTAAGACAAATTACAATTTTCTTCTAATAGACATCTAAGAAAACTATACATACTCTATGGCCAAATACATGTTCCCTCAAGTTTTTAATCAAGAGAATAATGGCTACATTCCATAATATTTAATTCTGATATACTGATGACCAAACAATTGCATTATGTATTTCCTTTAAAAAGTCCAGAATTTCTCAATCCAATATGTGACCAATGCATAACAAAGCAAGTTTCTTAGGTAAAGTCACAAATATTTTCTATGTTGTCCACTCGTATATAAAAATTAAATAATGTGATCCATCAGTAGTAAAAAGAGAAGAATGCTAGGTAGCCTTTTTGAGTAACTTCCAGTGAATGAAGTATTCAACTTTATTTAGACAGAAACTATAGTCCAGACCACTTTCTAATAATGAAAATACACTGAAGTGGTGAGACTTCCAACCAAAGGACAAAAAAGAAATTCACTCTTAGAGTTCAGCACATTCTGCATTTGGTGCAACTTATGACCAGTCTGTGAGCTACCCTACCTGTGAAAATGAAAATTAAGATAAAGGTCTAGCACTGGACTAAAAACATCTTATCTTCTGGTATTGTCAAAATTAAACTCCCCAAGCAAGGAATTCTGAAGAGTGAAATGTAAGGACACTTGTTTTAGTGCAGCACATTTGTTAGTTCTCTCAATTGTTACTACAATATGGACAGCAATGGCAGAAATGCAAGTAATGTGGATGGAGGTCTAACTCTTAAATGAGTAAAGCTTTAAGGTATCTGATAGATCATGTATAAATACTAGAAAGGTTTGTTGTTTTTTTTTTTACCCAAGAAAAGTTTGAAATTGAATGAGTAAGATTTAAGAGGTGTTTAAACTTTGAAGGCCTCCTGTGAGTATACTCAACACTTGAAATTCTTGATTAAGAAAAAAAGGAAATAATTTGGACAATCAACAGTGAGAACTGAAACTGCAGAATAATAAATAGTTGTAAATAAGAAGGGTACTCTGTTAGAGATTCCTGTGCCAGGGCAAGATGCATTTTCAGACAGGCTAGCCTGCCTTCAAGTCTTTGACACATATTTTCTTGTAAGTTTTGATTATTTTTGTAAAAGCACTGGGACCGAAGCTCAAAGTATTTCTTTCTGACTCTTATCTATGCTTGAAGTTTCAGAAACTGTTCACAGAGTCCCAGATTTACATGGCTGCCGACCTGGGAAAATAGTGCTGCTGTTGTAAAACATAACAAAAAATAAATAAACCATAACTGCCAAGAACCATGGCTTTGAAGACCTAGCACAGCTTTAAACTGTGCTGGATGCTTAGAACCTCTGCTGCTGAGAGATCCTAGCTCCTACTTACATACTGTTGGTTTTGGTGTTGTCTGGGGCTTCCAGCTTGGATGGTAAGGGAGGAAACACTGGCATGGGTAGTCTTGTGAATATTCTTGTTTCATGTTTACTGTTGCATGACTCGGCGAAGCACTGACAGTAGCTACCAAAACAGAAAGACTACCTTGGGCTGTGCTAGGCTTGCCTGAAAGAGATCTGAGTGAAAGCTCAATGTTTTGGGTTTTTTTTTTTTTTGTCTTTTTTTTTCTGCATCTGCAGTTAACTTGTATTTAAAAATATGAAAATAATTAGGAGATAGTGTTTTTAGTTGCTGTTTCTTCCAAATTAAAAGGGGATAACTATTTCTGAGGAAAGAAATAGAATCCTCCACTAAGTACAGTCAAAAACCTTGTGCTTCCGATTGATGCTGTCTTTCCAAGACACACCAGCAGCTGCTTCCGTGAACTATTTTAGTTGAGGAACCGAAGAGGCTAAAAATTAAGGTAAATAAATAAATAAAGGGGAAAAGTGTGTTGACTTAGTCCTGTGTCCTTTATAAGTTTTACTTATCTTATGGATGAGCAGGACCAAAGAGAACTACTGGATCAAAAATCTGAATGCAGAGCATTCACAGGGTAATCTGGTATCTCTTAGAAGCCCTGCAGATAAAAAGCATCTGCATGATTTTCTTTTCCACTTTCCTGAATTAAGCTTCTTATCAGGCTGTATGCTATGGATAGGGATTTTGTGGGGATAGAAGCATCACAATTTAATTGTGGTCTCCATGACCCCAATTTGATGTCAACGAAGTAGCAGATTACTCTACTTTGGAGGTGTTAACAGTGATATTGAGGACAAGGGAAATAGATACACAGGTGCTAAAACTGACTAGAGGAATACCACAGATTACATACTCTCTGCAGAAGCAGGTAATCTCTGGAAAAACTAACTGACTGCCCCTTAATATTCTGCTGGAGCTGCTAGAAGGTTTGTGGGGGATCAATACTGCAGAAAACCTCTGGTGCCAAGATATAACTCTTTCACTAAAATCCGGGGCCAGGGCAAAGTGTGCAACACAAGAGAAATTGACTTTAATACTGATGTTTCAGCCTTGGAGAATTAGCTGTCCTTTGTCATTACACAGTAGGCCAGAAGCGCCGTTTTACTTTCATGCAGAGAGCGAATTAGGCTAGCGAACAATAGCAAAAACCCAATTCTCCTTCCTGAGACAGCTTCAGTGGTCAAAATAGAGCTTGGGTATTTACCTGTGGGCTTGTGAGCAATGTATCAGTCCTTCTCCACTGCGGACTCACCATCCTTACAAGGCTTTCAGCTGCCAGTACCAATGAGTGAGATCCTAAGATTAGCCTCAAACCTTAGCTGCATTTTCCCAGTGGCAGTGCAGTGTGCTAATCGCTGAGCCATTGGGATAGCCCTGTACGGCATTCTTTTAATAGTTTTTCTAGTTCTTCCACTGATGTGCTTATACATCTTTTATGATTTCAATAGTGATGCTACTTTCCCCAGGCACTTTCTTTCTATCTTACTCTTTGCTTGCTTTTCTTTTGAATACAGGGGGGGAGGGGGCTACCTTGATCTTGCCCTTCACTCCCAGCACAACCTTTCAGAAAAGACATTTTCCCTCATCTACTTTTCCAACCCTGAGTATGAGTCAAGGAATTGTGAAGTTGGAAGATATATGAACATTTCCCATTTAAGTTCCCATGGTCTTTTTCCCAACTTCATGTTCTATTTAGAAGTTTTTCTTCCAAACAGTTGACCACCCAGTTTTTCGGTTAAAAATAAAACCCCAAATATTTTCTTTAAACTGCGCACATTTTTTTTACAAAGAAACGAAAATAAAATGCAGCACATGACATCACTTGAAGGAGTAAATTATGTTATCATATATAGTTCTAGAAAGAAACTTATCTTTGTAACTGCAGCTCTTCCCTAATGTGTACTGCTGACAAATAGTAAAAAGGAATTCTTTCCTAACTGTATATTTCTCTCACATTATACATATATAAATTCATTTGGGAATAACTTTAGCAATGTAACTTGAGATAGGAGGTAGCTGATATATGTGAGTTATTAATATGAAAAATATTTTCACTGCATGTATGTTATAAAGCTCTTGGAATATTACAGGCAACAAAAGTATAGGTCAAAGAGTTTCCTTATCCCTATTCTGCCCATAATTTTTTTTTCCTGCAGGCCCATCTTCTCTTATTTTCTTCTCCTCTGTTATTTTCATTTCCCTTCTCATCTTCCATTCACAATTATGCAGGCGCCTTTTGAGGAGATTCTTTTGCTTCACACTGACAATACATGTTGGTAGCAGCAACTACCAATAGAAGCAAGTCAGCGGACACTTGTAGAGATCGCAAGTTGTAAAATAATAAATCGAATATTTAATACTGAGACAGAAGACTTTATCTACACTTAATGGGTGGGGAGGCTGATTACTCATTCATAGCTACGCCACTTGTGAATGATGAGGTCACCCCTATCTCAGAAAGATAAATGCCATATCCTGTTATGACATACTCCTTTTATATAAAATTAGTTCAATTTTCTCACTACTGAGGAATCAGTATAACTAAAAAAAATAACCTCTTCAAGATAAAGGCATTTTTCTACTGCAATTCATTATATATGCTATTTTCATTTTATTTTATTTCTGTTCTGTTTTGTTCTATCTTATCCTGTTCTACGTATAGTATTTTACTCTCTACCTAAATGATATCTGACTAAAGTGAAGCAAAAATTAGATGATACAATGAAGCTTTGTAGTATTCTCCCTCATACCTGTCACAGGCTCCTTCCAACAGCAGATAATGAAAATTCAAAGTCAAACCATTTAACTCTAAGTAAATGGAAATGAATTTCCAGAGAAGAGATATTTTTTCACCTGTGAAAGAAAGGAACAGTAGTACACTGACAATGCGAATAAAGATATAATATATAATTGTGATATAGAAGTATATGCAAAGCATAAATATTACATGTTATTATATTGCATACTGTCATGTAGTTTTAATTTTTATCTTTATTATATTTTGCCTAAGAGGAAAGTCTACAGTACACCATTAGAAACAGCAGTACTCTATTAGAATATTTCTTAGCTTAATCAATACTAAAGCAACTTGCAGAATATCTTTCTTACAATTGTATATGGTATTGAGACAAAAACTATGCCACATAGACACCAGAGCCTGTCAATAATATGAGCAACATGAGAAATAAATTAAAAATGTTGGGCTTTATTCTCATCTCATTTACACTAGCATATTGCACTGAATTCAAATCCATCATGGTCTGCCGTAGCACTGGTGAAATATGTGGCAAATTGGGTCCATGCTATTTAACATGGAACAGAGTATAAGCCTGATATTTTCATCAGTGTATAAAATTAGTCTCAAAAATTCTTACTGAATTTTACCATCATGATTAATTTTGGGGAAAAATATAATCAAAATGGACTTTTCCACAGAGATTAGGGTGGTTTTTTTTAATTATATCTTTTAATGGGTATGAGAAAGAAAATGTTTCTGTATTCTATAGAAATTCACAAACCTACCTTTGAATCCTGCTCGTCTTATAACATGCAAAAGTATTTGTTAGTAGTATCACTGACTTAGTGGGACTACTTGAGCAAGCAAAGTTACCAAGACTGACTTTTCAGTTACATTAACAATTAAATTAATATATTAATCAATACTCATAAAAGGTCTTATTAAATATCAAGAGATCCTGGTTCTGCCCATGTGGATGAAAAGCAGTGACTTTCAGGACTAAGCCAAAGAAAGCTTGGCTAAAGGCAGGCTCTCTGTCCTGGCTGTCCCTTTGAAACATGAAAATCTGCTTAGAGTTGCCACTGTAGTGGAGAGTGACAATCAGTGGATGGGGACTTCAACATGATTACATCCACTCTACTGCCTGGCCATACATTGACAGACAAAACTACTGTAATGGAGTGATCATTTGGAAAATGGCTACTGCCCACATTTAAATTCCTTTCAGTGTTATTCCATAGCCAATTAGAGTGGTAGCCCAGCCTATATTCATGCCAGTCTTGTACTATATTGTAAGAAAAAGGAAAGGAGCAGCTCAGAAGTCTTTAATTATTCCTCCAGCCATTTATTGACCTGCTCTCTAAAGGCCATATACAGGCCTTCATCTGCATGCAAAATTCCTGTTGACATCACTGGGAGGGCCACAGGCAGATGGAGGGTACTTTGTAAACCTTACATTTTAAATACATTGTAAGAGAAAGGCACAGAATTTGCAGTCCTTTAAAAATGTGAGCAGCTCTATCTAACATTGCTCTTTAAACATGGAGTTTAAATAACGTTTTTTCCTGGCAATAACATCCCCCCTCTTCTCTGCAAGCTATCTAACCTACATGTTTCTGTAAAGTCTTCATATTTAACACTCAAACAATTGATGTCCCTATAGTATAAACAGGATAGATAATGAATATAAGTGGGATAGAAAATTAATCCTACTTGTGAGAAAAGAGAGTCATAATTCACTTAGGCTTCTCAGCTCTTACGTTATGAGGTCTTCAGCTAACTCATGGGATCCATTCCACATCCCACAGATGCTCATTATGAATTCTTTTTATGTGCAACATGTGGGGACTAACCAGTTTCATATCTCCTGGTATTAGCTGCAATCCAAAGCATTTTGTATTAAAACAGAATGCAAACACAGATGCTATTTAATACAAAGGATTTGAACACAGTCTCTGTTTTAACATAAAGTTGGTGTGTCTTAATTTGGTTTGGAACAGCAGTGGAAAGAAGTCAAGATAAGAGGATGTTGTTAGATTAGGAGCCAAGCTACAAATCCAAGAGGCACATAGTTGCATGGGAAAAGGGGAAACTGGCTCAGGTGACACCTTTGATTTATGGAAGCAAAGGTTACAATGCCTTTGGAGTGGTGGGGCAGCCTGGGACATCTGTCCCCCTCTGCCTTAGCCTTTCCAACAATCTAGAGTGCAACCTGTGCTCTGTCCCATCAACTTGCCCTGGTATGAGCTGGGTTTCCTCAGAAGAGTCAACAGGCGTTCACAGCTGTTCACAGCTGCTGCTTGTGTAAGGTGCACTGAACACGGTGTGTTACCTTCTTCTCTAGCTCAAAAGGCTGGCAAAGTCCAGTTCTCCCCTACATGCACGACACTTCTAGCTCCCACAACCAGCACCTTGGAGCTCCAGGTCCGTCGTTTCGAGTCACCCCAGAAGCGGGGAGAGTTGTTGGGACCCTGCTACAGAAGGGGGTGTGTGGGGGGCTTTATCTCCCTATCGCTACTGCCCCGTACTCGACACACCGCTCTTTTCCACTCCTGCTCTCCGGGTCAGCCTCCCCACCCTTCGCTGCAGTTGCCGGGCGCAGGAGACCGAAGCGCAGCCCCGGAGCATCCGCCGAGCACCACGGCGAGGAGGGCTCGCCTGTCCGTGCCTCCTCCCGCAGTGGCTGCGGCCCCACGCCCGCAGCAAGGCAGGGGAGCCCCGGCAGGGAAGGGGGCGTCCCGCTGCCCACCCGCGTTTCCCGCCCAACTTTCCGCGCTTCTCTCCCTGCCTCCGGCCCGCGCAGCGCCGCAGCCCGGCGAGCTGCGCGGCCTCAGGGGCACCAGCCCCGGGCTGGCAGATCCGCGCAGTGCTCCGCGGAGGCGGAGAAGAACAACCTTAACCCACGCGCAGCCCCGGGGCGGCACAAAGGAGCAGCGGATCTGCGGCCGCGCATCCCGGGGGGATGACTGGGGCCGAGCCACCCTCCGAGCCGCCGCTGGAGCGGAGCGGTGTGTGCCGCAACCGGTGGGGGAAGCTCTGCAAGGGGGGTTTGCACAGCTTTCGGCGGTATAATTGATATGTTGAAGCAGCAGCAGGGATCAGTGCGTGCACAGGCACCACACACCTTACAAGTTTGACTAGCAATAACATTGCTGCACACTAGGAGGGGAGGAGAGTCAGCTCCTATAATAGGGAACAAACTCTGCCATTGCAGAAAAGCGGCGCATTTCCTCGCTGGTGAAAACCGTCCCTTCATAGAGAGAAAGAAAAGGGGGGTGGGGTGAGGGGGGAGCAAAGCAAAAGCAAGTTACCAAGAGCAAGAACTTGCGCTGCAACAATCCTTCACTCTTCTCCTCAGGACTCTGGGAGCAGGGATATTCCTCCCCCGCCCCCCCCCCCCCCCCCCCCCCCCGCACAGTTGGCGCTAGCCCAGACTGTGGTCAGCCGCCTTTATTATTACTTCATTGAGACAGAGAAATCCTCTAAGACTTGCATTTTGGGTGGAGGGTGGGGGGTGGAGGGACGAGAAGGAGGAGGGAAAAAGGCAACATTTGCTGCTCATCATTTTCACTGCACCGCTAAAGTAATTGCGCCCCCCTCTCTCCTCCCTGTCCCTCCTCAGCTTGGATTTTTCTCTTACATCTACAGCTTCAGTGGTATTAGACGTACCTTTTTTTTTTTTTTTTTATTGTAGCTCTGATATTCCTTCTCTCCCCTCTCTTCCCCCCCTCCTTCCCATCTTTACGCGTTGCATGTTTGCAATTCGGTAAAATTCCCCCCCCCCCCCCTTACCCCAGCCCCCCCTCCCAACTCCTCTCGATCTCAGACCAGCAGCGCACATCAAAGCGCCCTTCCTCACTCTCTCTCAGTGGCCGCCACTCACTAATGGGATTGCAGCGTGCCTGGCTCCGCTGCTGCAGCCGCCGGGGGGAGAGCCGCTGCTGCTGCTGCACCGCTTCGCCGAGACTCGCAGGGTGCTGAGCCGCGGGGATGATCAGGATCTTCCCGGATTTCAGCGTGCAGGTGACGGCGGCGGCGGCCGGCGGAGCGGCCGGAGGGGTGCCGGCGGCCCCGGGCATGGGGCGAACTGGCGCCGCGGCCAACGGCAACCCGCAAAACGTCCAGGGCATCACCTCCTACCAACAACGGTGAGCACCGAGGGGGAGAGGGGTGTGCGGCTCTTCCTGAGGCTCCCTCGCTCCTTTTTCTTTGTGCTTTTGTGCTTCTTTGTTTTCCTTTTCTTTTTTTTTTTTTTAAATATCTTCTTGCTGTTTGTTGGGGGGAGCTTGGTTGGAAGGGAGGGTTTTTTTCCTCTTTTCTTTGTTTTTAAATACAGCATCTTTTAAAATGCACTGAGAAGTAAACACAATCTGCTAGTTTTGTCTCGGATGAGCTGGGAAGAAACAATAGAAAAACAAAAATATCTCCCCCCCCCCAAAAAAAAAAAAAAGAAAAAAAGAAAGAAAAAAAGAAAAATAAAAGTGAGACCCCGGCAGCTTAGCTTGGCTGCTGCAAAGTTTGGGATCCCGTCCGCTCATTCCTTCTAAAGAGGAATTTCTCAATGTCAATGCCTTGTGCAAATCCCAGTGTGTGGCAGCCAGGGGGATAATTGATCATGGTATGCTGATTGATAATTTGCTTTCAAGCAAGAAAGAGAACAATTTTCACTTGGGGTTGCACACTTGCAATTCCACTGTAGTTTAACAGTATTATCGTGTCACCTGTTACTACAGGGAAATATAGCACGAACCCCTAAGTATACTGGGTTGTGGGGTTGGGTTTTCTTTTCCATCTTAAATGCATTCTAATGCAAATGCAGGAAATTCACAGAGAGCGCCTTTAGGAAGCAAAGCGTAGAAAGTTAGTAGTAAGTCATAAGGAAGTTTAAAGACCTTCCCTATCCCCCTAACAATCCATCGATATGTGCTGATACTAACATGAAGCTTAATTAATTACCTGCCATTTCTTTGTGTTTGAAACCCGAAGTCTGAATCTGTTAGTTTCTTCTATCAATCATAAGCTTAGAACCGAACCTGAACCCCCCCCCCCAAATGTCTATGACAACAGGCAGATGTAGGCTGAAATCCGAACAAAACATTTACATTTCTCTAAATGCAACAAAAGGGCACTGTCCCAAGTATTTTGCTTTCCACTATTGCATTAAATTAAATACTGAGAAAAATGCGGTATAATCTCAAATATCCAAACTAAATACCTCTATGAACTTTTTTTTTTTTTTTTTGAAGTTTCAGCGTAATATTTCAAACTTAATTGGCTTAGGAGCCAGGTTTAGATAGTCGACCGTTGCCTGTTTTGTTGGTCATCAACTTCGAGTTGCTTCCTATAATTTTGGAAAACACATGCTGTATTTTCCATTTGGTGCCCATGATAGAAAACGTTTGATGATAATTTTTGTAGGTTTTATAAAATTAAAAATGAAAAAATAATAACAAGCTGATACCCCTTAAATAATACCTGATGATGCCTAAGCACTTACGTAGCTGAGAAACATTTGAAACTAAGCATAAGTGTTTTGCTCAAGCAAACACACTGATCTTTCATATATATATAAAATTTTTAGAAAAGCTTGAATGTGAGAGCTATAAAGAATGGATTAAAGTTTTTTTCTTTTCATGGTTTCTGTATGATTTTTGTCACTTATAAGAGATTTAAATTACAATGGAAACTGACGGACACTTTAACGAGGAAGTACAGGCAGCAATCACAATAGTTTAGTCTGTGAAGTGGGGAAGTCAAGGGTCAGAAATGTCAGATTGGCTTTTAGACAAATGAAAGAGACCTCTGGAGACTTTCAGTTAAACAGAAATATATAGACAAGGCAGCATGCAATTTTTTAGTACTTCGTGTTTAATGGTTTGATTATGTCAGTCTGTAATCAGGACGAAGTTACAAAAGCAGTACTCCTCTGACAAACTACTAACACCTCTAATCCAAATAGTGAGTAGCAGATAGCCAAATGCTTTGCCTAATAGGAATCCCGACCAGCCATGATGTCTTGCACAGTGACCTGACACCGGGAAACACTTTTGCACTTCTTCCAAATTTTGTCTGTATATTATCGACAAGACAGCGTGCTTTACATCGAAAGATTTTTCTTCGTGCTATCTGGAAATGAGTAAAATACAGCAGACCCCGACACGTTCTTACGCTATTGCCAAAGCCGAGGTGACACCTGTTAACTTCCCCCTTTTCCGGGGGGAGGAGGCAGGCTTGCCGGCAGGGAGCGGCAAGTGCTACTTCCTAGGCGCGTCTCCCCCCGTACAGCTCTTCACCTCCGCCTGCACCCGGCCGCCGCCCGCAGCCCCCAGTACCGCCGGAGCGGGGTCGAGGCTGCTGCACACGTGCGCAGCACGGGGTGGACGGTGGCTCTGTCCCTCTGCCTCGGGGCTCCGCTCAGAGTTACGCTGGCCCGGTTGCCTCCTGCGGGGAGAATCCCCTGGTGCGCGGACGACGTCCTGCAGCCAAACTTCCAGGTGCTTTGGTAACTTCTTCCCCGCCGGCTCTGTCCTGCTGCTCATACCCGCTCAACTCCCCCCCCCTCCCCCCCCCGCCCGCCCTCAAACTTTTGGACATGTCGCGGAAACGTTTCTCGTTTCCCCACGGGATTCCCCCCCCCCCCCCGCTCGTTTCCCCACGGGATTTTCCCTGGGAGCAGGATCAGGCCCAGGAGCTGCACCTCCAAGGCGGCAGCAGAGCAGTCAAAAAGTTACCTTGGGGATGGAAAGCTTTTCGCGGAGGAGTGATTTCTCCTTTAAAAGCTCCAGCGCTCAGGTTTTCCCGGTGTCCTGGAAGGAACAATTAAGGTAGCAGTTTCTTTTCCCCGAGCCTTTATTTCATGAATAGTTTCATAATCTCCAGTAAACCAGCGTGAAGTGCTCCTCCCTTTCCCAACAAAGCGGGTCACCAGTCTCCGTTAACGTTTCCAGCATTACGCCTTTTATTCCGCCGGTACCAGAGAGCACTCACTGCCGGAGAGGGCCAGGGGGGTGCATGGCATCCCCCGGCCCCACACCTTACCCCCCCGGGAAGGCCCCGTGGGCCGAGAGGTTCTCGCCTTCCCCAACCGGCGGCCCCCTCCCGGGCCCACGGGGGACACGCCGCCAGCGCCCGCAGAGTTGCGGAGGGCGCCCCTGGTCCCTACCACCCCCCAGCTCAGCTCCCAGCTGGAGCCCGCGCTCCCGAGGAGGAAAGTGTGCGAAACTGCAACTGAGTGGCGTTGTTGCGCCGGCAGCGGAGGCTGCGTCCCTTGCACGCAGAGCGGTGAGCGGAGCTGGGGAAGCAGCTGGAAAATGCCCAGCGGTACTTTCACTGCGGCCAGGCCCGGCGCTCCCTGACTCCCTCCCCTCCTCCCTTCCCCTCCCCGCCCCGCTGGCCCCACGGCCTGGCACCCCTCGGAGCCCGGCCCGCGGGCGCGGGGGGTGAGAGCGTGTGAGTGTGCGGGAGAGTGTGTGCACGCGTGAGTGTGCGTGTGTGTGCGCGTGTGTGTGTCTGTGTGCGGTGTCGCACCTGCCGGCGATGCCAGCGGCCAGGCTGCCCGCCGGGGCTGTGCCGCGGCTCGCTCTCCCCGCCGCCGCCGCCGGCCGCCGCCGCTGCTTGCGCTGGGCATGTCTCTGGGGCCGGCGGGGCCCCGGCTCCCTCCGCTCCTCGGCTTATGGACGGCGGCAGTAGCAGCGCTAGCAAGCGAGCGAGCGAGCAACCTGCACCAGGACTGCGCGGAGGAGTGGGAGCCCGCGATGCTTTGGCCTCAGTACTTTTCCTTAGCCTGTCTGGCTAAGCAGGGCCATTGCTGCCGCCGCTGCTGCTGCTAGACACACCACACACACCAACATCAGGAGGGGGAAAAGTAAGGGAGAGAGGAGAAAAAAAAAAAAAAATCCCAGGAAGATGGCGCCCACCAAGCCAAGCTTTCAGCAGGATCCTTCCAGGCGAGAACGGTAACACTTTCTCTTTATTGAACCTGCAGCAGCAGCAGCAGCCGCAGCAGCGCCGGGCCGGGCCGCCGCCGCCGCCGGGGGCAGGGGCTGGCTGCCATGCCGGGGTGGGGGGACCTGCCGCCTGCACCCGCTGCTCGCACAGCCGGGCACCGGGAGTTCCTCCTAGTGCGTACCGCCAGCCGCGCACACACACACACACACAGACAGGCAGACGCGCACAGACACACAGACACAAGGCGAGCCGCGCAGCAGCGGCCCCGCTCCGGCAGCCGCACAGCCGTGGGTTGCCGGAGACGGTGCTTGGCGGGGCGCGTTGGCGAGCGGGCGTGTGTATGTGTGTGTGTGCGGGGAGGCGGGAGCCCCCCCCGGCGGCCCCCTGCGCTCGGCGGCCCCGGGGGCGCTGGGACGCCAGGCCCGGCTTGCCGGCGGCGGGGCCGGCCCCACCAGTACGGTTCAAGTGCGGCTAGGCCAGAGCTGAGGGGCCGCGCCGCCAGCTGCGCCCCCGGGGCTGCCCGGCCCAGCCCGGCCCCCGCGACCCGCCGCCGGGCCGTGGGTGGTGGCGCCCCCCGGGGCGGGCAGAGCGGAGCCGGTGCGCGGGCGGGCGGGAGGCGGTGCGGCAGTGCGCGGGGCCCGGGCGGGAGGCGGGGGCCGGGAGGAGGGAGGGGGGTCGCGCTACCCCCAGTTTGGTTCCCGGCCTGCCGGCTGCCCCATATACTTTTGTTGGGGGAGAGTGCTTGCTATTAATCTGCTGGTGACACGAATTGCCCGTACCGGATTTGTTCTAGTAAAGTGAATCTTTCTAGAAGTGACTGGTAGGAAACAAGAGTACAAGTTCGTGTGATGTTACTTTGTGATTCTTACGAAGTGCTCAAAGCTCCATTGCTACACTTAGAGGATACGTATGCCCAGGCGGAGAGCAGCCGGAGGGCTTGGAGTGGGCTTTTTCCCTCCTCCTCCCTCCCACTTCAGCGTTACCGGTGAAGTAGGTAAGGGGTGAGGAAGGTTCCTGGTTCGTTGTAAAAATGGAAATTAACATTAAGACAGCTTTTAAAAGTAGCTAGATCATGTGTTACTCAGTTTATATTTCACAGCACAAGTCTGAAAAATGTTTAAACAAAAATAAAGGCTAGGGAATCAGGCTCATTTTAATCTTCATTTCAAACTTACAGGTTTTTAGTATGATCAGCATTTCTACTACAACTTCCAAACCCAACAGAGTTTATCTAGCTGTGCCATTTTTTCCTAAGGAAGCAGGCTGCCTGGTATCAGAAAACTATACATTTCATATTCACCACTGAAGTGTTAGTACGGATGTGTTAGATGCATTAGTATTAACTGTTGCACTTTGACAAGGCTATCTATTGATATGTAGCAGAATTTGGAGATGTACATAATGGGAAAACAGTGCACCCTCAGAAGTCAATGACCTAACTTAAAGAGTTTCATCTTCAACTATAAATATTATTTTTTTTTTAAATCTCAATTTCAGTGGCTGCAGAGGCATTTCGGCTGTGTTAATAACACAGCAGCAGGCTTTTCTCCTGCAGAGTTCTTTGTTGGGAAAACAATTTGTATCAATAAGTCCTGTCGTCCCTCCCAACACACAATTCTGCTGTCTTCTTTCTGAGAATGGTACTGTATTAGTCCTAAGTGTATTTGCCACGATAGCTTCAGTAATCTCTCTAGCAGAAGCATATTTGTGTGCCATTTTGGGAATTTCTCTGAGATAGGAATCTTGAAGATAGAATTAATTTCTAGGGGAAACTTCATAGCCTGTGCATGAGTGCTTTCTTTATCACCTGTCTCCATTTGGCATTCGGAGAAGGTAAATCAAAGTGCGCGATTTGTTATTCTGCTCCACTTGAGAGCTGAACTAAATAACACTTGGTCTGAAATTCTGATTGAAGTTGTAGGAGGATATACTGTATTTAATTTAATGCCCTTTAATAGCGTCTTCTTGTTCAGCTCTGATGCTGTCATTTTAAAGGTTGGATCAGAGTAGTTTTTCCCTGTAGGGAGTGGGAGGAGTAATCATTTCAGGGGAAAAAAGTAGTCTAAATTCCTAGAACACTAATAGCCACAAACTTGGCCTAGTGTCCAAGCAGTTGTTTTTTTGCCCTTAGGGCTCACTTTGTTATCACTCTTTACAACACTCTGAATAGTTCAGGTATAAATATTACATGTAGAAGCTGATGACATTTTTTGTAGCAGAAATTACAGCAATCTGTTCCTTAAAAAAAGAAAAAACAAAGTTTTGGAGAAGATCAATCAGTGCTTCAAAAAACAGGCACTCATGTACATCTTACTGAAAGTTATGTAATGTGCTTCTGAAGTCTTGCGTGTAACTGTTTATCTAAGCTGTCTGTACGCATCCTTCCAGCTGTGTGCGCCAAGCTTTTGGAGCACAGGGACAGTCCAGTTACCTAAGGGGTTTTGCAGGTTCTTCTTAAATGCTACTTAGGTAAACTAGTTCATAAGATTAAGAGTCCTGGAAGTAAACTTTGTGTACGTTGTTTGTTTCATCTTCACTTTGACAATATTTAAGTAGATGGTGTTACATTTTTTCAGCAAAAGGTGAGTGTTTACAAAACTGTAAAAAGCAGCAGTCTCTTTTTTCACTTAAGTTTTCTAAAGAACATCTGGAAAGTTACATACATTTGCTTGATTTTCTTTTTAACTGTGAGTCTTAGCAAATTTTCCAGTTACAGTAGCAGTTTAGGGGTTTTTTTTTTTGATTGTATATACCCAAGAAAATGAAATAGACAGAAGTGTCACGCATGTGATATGCCAGCATTGATTTGTAAAGCATATAATAATATTGGAGTGCTATTGGTTTAAAGTGAAAGAGAAAAAAACCCCTTTATTTTGGCATTTCTTTCTAGAGTATGAGCTTAAACATAGCAGTGATAAATGATGATATGCATTGTCTAACACTTACTTTTATATAAATAGCTCCAGAAGATTGCTTAAATGATAATCGAAAATATGAAATAGGGTGGCCTTCATATCACAAGGCCAAGGGTCTACAAATGGAAAAACTGAAATAATGAAATATTTCCAAGGCAACAGACTGTCAACAAGAACAGTAATGCATGGGCATATCATAGAGCTACCAGAGAGGATATTAGATGTTATAGCTCTAGAGCCAGGAGTTATAATGACCTTTATTAAATAGAGCCCTCCCACATTACAACAATCTTTCCGATTTCTGATTTATGGATTAGCAGTCATACTACTCTTCATAATTTGAAACATTCTCTCACTATATTTGATTTGCTGCATTTTCCTCCACTGGAATCATACATTATTTAGAGCTTACACGAGAGTATTGATCAACAAAAGTTATATCACATATTTTCAGTAACTAATGGGATTCCAAATAACAAGGTTTTGTCTGCAGTAATGTTTCTACATTCTTCACAGCACAACTATTTTTTTTTCCTTACAAATTACATCCAGTTAGCTTGTTTTCTACCAGTTTAATGTCATTAGTCTTCTAATGCTATATTATGAATAAGTTATAAGTAATTAGAGAGTTTTGCTACTAGATTAATACAGCATCCAGAACCGTAGGTATCTTTAAAAGAATATCAGGATATACTGTCAACATCTGTCTCTGTTATTAGTGTCTCACTTGAATTTTGGAGTCTAATATACCGGCAGTT
Organism: Neopsephotus bourkii; assembly: GCF_033783945.1. NCBI lineage: Eukaryota > Metazoa > Chordata > Aves > Psittaciformes > Psittacidae > Neopsephotus > Neopsephotus bourkii. The sequence goes on along the minus strand of NW_026901866.1, from coordinate 1,196,118 downwards.
TCAAATCACATTTGTTTGAAACTTGGCACACAAGTTGCCAGCCCAGATGGGAATTTTACTGCAAGAGTGATGGAAAACAGTTGGTGCAAATTGACGTTCTAGGCGTCAGTTTCATCAGCATCCTTCCTAAAGAGTACATCGTTTAAATAAATATTTGTTTTCATAAAACAATTCTTATAACAATACCTTCTTTCTTGGAAAACTTATTTTAAGAGAAGTACTTTGAATAACTGATCCTGAGCACGAAGAATAACAAGTAACATTAGTTTTATTAACGTTTTGGGATTGATTCTGCTCCCACTGAGGTCAGTAAGATGAAGCAGTTTTACAGACATGGTGCAATTTAATTTGATATCAATTAAGCAATTGTGGTGGTTTTTTTAAGAATTTAATAATATGAGACCTTTTCCTGAAATGTCATCTCATGTGAATAAACCTTACATTCAGCCAGTCCATCCAATACAGTTTATATTATTGTCATATATTATTGTCACTAGTCGCTTTTGCAGGTGTAAAAGCACCTCATGTGGGATGAGATTTCAGCATTAGTCACATTGTTTCAAAATAAATGGAGCAAACTTGTTCTGCAGGATGTCAGCTTGGAAATTTGTTTTTATATTCTACACAGAAGATATTTTTAAGGGACATGGCCAAGGCTTTGCATTTTCATCCCAGTCATTTGGTTCTTTGGTTGGTTTGTTTTCTTGCTTATGCTTAATGTTTGACTTTCTTTTTTTATCTTTTTTTTTTTTTTTTTTTGGAAGCTGCCAAAGATTTATGGACACAAGAGGAAATGTTTTTAAAATTCATTTCATAATAATTGCAATTTTTTCAGAAGAGGCAATTTCTTTCTATGTAATATTTATAAGGCTACTGCATGTTATCTTTAACATACAAAGTCCCATTAGTGTGAATGAGGTGCGTGACTTTTTGTTAAATAGGACTTTGCATAATAAGGATAATTTGTAATAATATTGCATTTTGCTGCATAAGAAGATGTGCTATAGTAAGAATATAATGGTTGCTGCCATGTCTTATATGACTAGAGCATTGTTCTGTGACTAGCTCAGGCAGTAGTTTCACTATACACAAAGTCCTAGTGAGATGAATAGGATCGTTGTGTCATGGATTTGAACGGGACTTTGAGTAGTAAAAATATTCGTTAATTTTGTATTCTGTAGTAGTATATTACATGGGACAGAAGAGGTATGGCAAGGGTAGGATAGTGTTTGTATCTGTAACTTGCAGAATTGGACCCTGTCTTTGGAAGAATACTGAGTTCAAGTTATACCTTAATTTTTAAAAGGTTCCAAATGAAATTATGCATGTAATGAAAGTATACTACAGAGAATCTCAAGGAAGGATGAAAGTATTTTTACCATATAATTCAAAAGGTATGAATTTATTCTCAGTGAGATCACAGTAACAAACTTTAACATACTTAGTGAGAGGACGAGTGAACTTTGCATCTGTGTGTTACTGTAGAAAGCAAAAGTCTTGAGGTTCTCGAGTGAAAGTGGAGTGGTCCTTAAGGAAATTTTGCTGTCAGCCTGCTGCAGCTAGATACTGAGAGTTATGCCAGGCCTTATCCGGCACTCTGCATGCCGTCAAGAGTTGGGCACGTTAAAGAGCAAGTGATATGTAAGCAAGAATTTGAAATGAGTTACCAAAAGCAGATTACTGAAGATTTCATAACAGACCATTTTCTCATCCTTTCATATATATTGAATTTTGGAGTTTCACTCTTTGGTTATATCTTGTCATTTGTCTGTTCTAGGGAACTTCTCACGGATGTACAATGTCTGGAGAAGACTTTTATTTTAATACTGAGTGTTTCTCTAGATACGTGTCTTTATATATCTTAGTGTGTTTCAAAAGATCTGTAAACACTATTCTACACATTTTACTGATGAGATAGCTACACACGAAATATTCTTGAGAACTAGCAGAAGTGGAAGAAGATGTCAATGTTAGCACTAGGAATAAAATTCCAGTCCCCATTTTGACTGTGTATTCAAATATTACACTGCTTTCATTAGAGGGATTCACATTTCTTTTACAGGCAACACCTCCACTGAAATAAAGTGCTTTCAGAAAATGGCTTGATTGCAATTTAAAATTAGCTGTTAGCTTGATATATAATAAAAGTTCAACACTTATGTTAAATAATTTAAGTGGAGAAGTACTATTCCATTACCTGCAGGCATGTTAGGTTTACATATGTATATAATGAACTTACAGGATATAGCCTGAATAATATGTATGTGTGTAATCTACAATAATGTCTCTGGGGCTTGGATTTTCTGAAGAGCCTATTGGATTTAGGCATCCAACACATACTGCATTTCAGTGAAATGTGGGCACCTAAATCCTATAAGCCCCTTTTAAAATACTTGCCTGGGAATTTTGTCTCCAGCAGGAATTTAGAGCCAGCTTCATTACACATTACATTGTTTTAAACTGAATTTTATTGAGTAATGAACAGTCTTTAAACAGTCATTTTGGATTAAATCCCGAAGGGTTATAGTTTTACTCAAATTTAAGGACATTATTGATATATTATGATGGGGAAGGATTTTTTTCCCTCTTGCTTAACGTTTCATATTTGAAAGTCATGTGCAAACTCACATTTATGATCAGTTCACCCACAGCGTAGGCTTATATGAATTAGGTAGTTCAGAATTGTCCTGCCAAAGCTGTAAATAATTTAGCAAAAGTATAACATTCCAAATTTTAGAAGAATGCTTGTTAGAAAGCTGTTTTTTCTTAGAGATGATGGAAGGCAGAATTTGTTCCTTTGTGGGAAAAAAATGTAAGTGGGCAGCCTTCACAGGTCAAGGTTGAGGTCAGTAGAAAGAACTGAGTCACTGAATCTGTACAGTGCTAGCAGCAGGATTAAAAAAAGGAAAAAAGTCTTAAAAAAGAGGATAGCTGCCAGTGGTACTTATCCTTCAACCTTCACAGCTGCAAAAAAAAAAAAAAAAGAAGAAATAAAGCAGCTGATTTTGTTTGTCTGACTAAAGTTAGGTGTAGGATTGACATGTTTGCTTCACCTCTGCATAAATTACTAACAGTATGGACAGGAGGTTCTCAAGAAAAACTTGTAAAAAAACCCAAACCTGTTTTCTATGGGTAAATAACAAATAGAAGATGAATAGAAAAAGAAAAACAAATGCTTTGGGCTGATTTATATATTCAGTCTTTCTGAGGTGCTGTTCAGTTTCACAACAAAACTTGCAGTTCTTGTTGCAAAGGAAAAGTACAGTAATTTTTTTCAACGGCTGAACGAGCTAGATAGATGGTACTCAAGTAGCAGTGTTTGAAGGATCCAGGTAGTTTACTAAAGTATCTTAATTAATTGGATGTTCACTTTAATAGTGAGGTTTCCTGTTTGTAGGCAGAGCTCTGTAACAAGAACATATATCTGATGCATAAATGATATAGATATGATTTCAAAAGGCCTATTTTTATTCAAGATCTCTTTTTACTAAACAGTTGTTTCAGATTAACAAACAAAAAGAAATAAGTGGAGGTGACATAAAATACAGACTTCAGATGAGAAGCGTGTTAGAAAAGATACAGCAGATTCCAGATCTTTCAAACATATTTGCTGTTCCTTTTATCAATCGCTATGCTTACACTCAAATTTGAAAACTAAGTGATGCTGTCTTTCCTTTTATTCTTTTGTTAATCGGAAGAAAAGTGCTCCTCTACAGAACTGTGATTTGGAAACTGTTATTCTGTGGTATTTGAGGGCTGTTTTTCAATTTCTGATTTTGTGTCACTTCTCAAGACCAGAACAGGAGGCTGTAGAATATAGCAAACACTGTAAATCCCTTCTTCTTCCCCCCAAAATTATTTGACATTCTGAACGTGCATCTTTAGGAACATCCAGTATTTAGATTCTGGATTTAGGAATCTTCTTGGAGTGATTATTTAGTTTATTTATTTGTTTGTTTCTTAATGTTTTTGTGATACTACTAAAAAAAAAAAAGAAAAAATAAAGTATTTAAGTCCTATTCATGACTTTTTTTTTCTTGTGACAATTATCATATATTATAATATTTGTTCAGGTCAAATAGGAACAAACCCCAAAATGAAGGAAGTGTCTTTTAACTGTGAGAGAATGGCAGAATATTCTACCTGAACCCCAAATTTAGAATTCTGTTATATTTATTCTGGTTTTTAGTAATTGTGAGGAAAACTTCAAAAGATTTTCCACTGTCTTGTATACATGTATACCACAAAGTGTAGGCATATAGAGATAGACACAGTATATGTATTTGCTTGAAAAAAATGCTAGTTGCTTGTCTTCAGCAAGCTATAAATGTCTTACTTTAGATAAAGTTAAATGTAAATACATGCATTGGAATGGTGATTTTTTTCCCTCTAATGCTGTGAGGGAAAAGTAGGCTCATCCTTTTTTTTTTGCACATTTTTATTGTTCTGTGTAAATGTAATTTGTTAATCCTGTGAAATTTGTCATAGATAAATTTGCTTGGATTATCTTGTCACCACCGTATCTGCATTCTTTTGTTCATTGCTTATTCATAATTTAACAGTCTGGCAGTGAGCCTTTTTGGGATGCTCACAAAAGATATATGACCTCTACCAGCTGCTACTATAACCTGCAGAATGCACAGCAAGACATTAGAAACGTGAGGATTCCTCTACTGATTAAAGTGCTCTTCATTTAAACAGTCTGTTCATAAGAATCTCAGGAATCTTTGTGGATAGCAGTTTTGATTTTTCTTTTATCACAAAATTAGTTTTTGGTGGGTTTTTTTTTTTTTCCCCCCCCCCGAGTGGGAAAACTAACATTGACTCTTAAGATGGTGGTGCTTTGCTTTCAGATGGACTAATGGAAACTGAATCCCTTATTATATATGCATATGTATACATAAGTGTGCATGTGGATATACACATTTGCATATATCTGTACCTATCTTTACCTATGCATGTGTATATATATATTTCCTGCAGTTTTACAGTGGGAGAAATTAGTAACCATGTGTGTTATTTTAAAACTAACTCTTCTATTAGGATATTTTTCGGCACATATTATTATGCAGTACTAATTTACAAAAGAGTTGTCAGATTTAACCCTGCTTTACCCTCAGCATCTTACAGATTGTGTTGTGTAAATACTTGATATTATACAGAACATGAAAGACATTAAGTAGAATGTTACTCGAAGCGTAACAGCATTTTAGATTTTCATTATTTTCCCGACTCAATTTAGCATATAATTTTTTTCCCTTTTTTACTTTCTTTTTTTCTTCTTATCTGCAGATCAGCTTGTGAGTAATGGCTAGTTTTTACCTCCCCTTTGTGCTGGCACATGATTATAGTTCAAAATAATTCATTGCTAATCCATGCAGTATTGGTTCATCTCCATCACTCTGTTTTGTGATTAGAGCCTCAGGCCTGTAAGAACATCCTTCTGTACAGTTTTCTATCCTGATTTTTCTTTGACTGCAACCAGTATTTTAAATAGTTCTGTTATTACTGTTCACCCACCAATCCTTTTGCATTTGTCAAAAATGTATCAATTACAAGAAATTAACATTTTGGTAAGTTTGTTTCTTAAAGGTTTATGAAAAATATATGTTTTTCACTGCAGTAGGTCTCCAGCAGTGGTGTATATATAGGTCTTGGTTCATCTCAGCCGATGATGGAAATCTGACTTGAGTGTTTCATTTTTCCTTAGCAGTCTGAATTTTCTATGTACTTATTTACATCAGGTGCCTTAAGAAGTCCAGGATCTTTAAAAGAAACAGTGTCTTTTTGAAATAGACTATAGTAGAATAGTAATTACAGTCTTGTCATTCTTAACACAACATTTCAAACAGAGCTGGTGTAAAATAAAGCTGACAGAGGAACTTTTAAAATATATAGGGCCTGATCCTACTATGATTACTCTGGTTGAAGTCACTGTCTGTTGGGTCAGATATGAACTGATACAATGCTAGACCTGGGCTTATATGATAATAATGATATTGTACCTTGATCAGATTTAAATTTAATATTTCCAGATTATGAAACAAATCCATCATTTTATTTCACATCAGATAATGCTAGTTTTATGAGAAGGTCATCTAAAAGATTTTTCAAGACTTTGTTTCAGTATTGAGTAGTCCTGTGTTCCTTTTAATAATTACTTTCATCTCATTGTAGCCGTGTGTTTGAAAGTGTAGGTCAATAAGGATGATCGCATTCAGAATTTCATGATCTGTGTAGTGGAACAAATTGAAAGCAAAGCCTGTATCAATCACTGTGAAGGGAGGGTTAATTGTTACTGCTTCTCAAGCCTCTGGACAGATAAACCAGTAATGAAATACTTATTGCTCTGATATGTGAATGGTTAAGGATGAAACAATGGAAACTGAAGCAGTCTTCAAAGATAACAAAAAAAAAAGGCAAAGAAAAAAACAATAATCTGGACTAAAGTAAGATACTGTATATGCTGTGTATTAACATTTAATTTTTTTTTTCTATTTAATATAGCCTTCTAGTAATGACGTAAGACAGCAGAATGTATTAGGTTTCTAAAGAGAATATAAATATGAATTTGAAACCTTTTATTATGCAAACAATTTTAAATGGTTTACATGAAATCTGGACCTTAGGTAAATGTAATGTTTCTAGCATTAAGTGTTTTCTCTTCTTTGTTTTTCATTTGTGATACCATTAAGTGTTTTATTTTGTTTGTTGGGGTTTTTTTGTTCTTCCCCCCCCCCCCCCCCTTTAAAAGCACAGCTGTATTTACTAAATCGAGTATGTTTTGTTTCCTTGTGAAGTCATTTTAAAGCATTTTGTCTACAGCCAACCAGGACTCTAACAGAGTGTTTAAAGATAGAAGCAGCAAAATAAAAATGAGTGCAAAACCAAATTATGATATTACAGTAAACATTTAACTATTTCTAGAATGTGAACTTAACATTTTAAACATCTGTTAGTTACTTATATGTTGAAATATATGCAAAAATATTTAGCCAAATTGAAGTCTTAGGCCCATGACAATCATCTCAACACAGTGGGTAGTTCTGAAAATTAATGAGAATGATAATACTGTAAAGACTGTTCCAGAGTTTGCCCAAATTCATTATCTAAGACTCTTGTTAAGAACATCTCAAAGAATTTTAACCAGGAAAATATATTAATGGTTCAAAAGCATTTTTCAAAATGGTGATTTATAAAAGTATAATGGAATTATATATGCAAGAGCTGTAGTTAGAAACACAAATAACAGAGGAGCAGAACATTATGAAGGAACATTTTCCAATAGCTAGGGTACTTGGCTTTGTCTATAGGTGTCAAGGTTTCCTTATGATTTATATTTCGGGGTGGAGGAAATGAAAAACTGAAGGCAACTTACAAATAAATACACTTTTGACTTCTTGTTAGTTACTTAATGAGGCCTATAGCTGCTTAAAAGCTGAGGAAAGTCATTAATAATTTTAGAACTGGTGTAAACGGCTTTTAGACAATCGAAAAGCACTTTTAGGAGGAAGGGTGCTGAGACACATCTTTAGATTTCTCTTCAGAATGTTAAGAATTTCCTGTTGCCTGTTTCCTGATGGGGTTGACGCAGCTGTGTATCATATGGAATGAAAGAGGAACCGAGTGCCTGACTTTGTTTTATGCACATCCTTTATTTAAAAAAAAAATGTATCTGTTAATTTTTTCTTTTCTTTTTCTTTTCTTTTTTTATTTTTTTTTTTGTCAGCAAATCACTGCTATGAATGCTACACGCAGAATTGTCCAAGTGGGAGCTAATTCTAAGTAATCTATTTTCTAAGGGACAGAAAGTTTTAATAACTAAAATATATTAGCTAAGAATACCTTTTTTTTTTCCCCTCTTTCTGTGTGCAATGAAAAAGAAACCAGAATGTTTAGAAGGTTACTGTATCATTTCCATTTGTACTTTCAGACGTCACTGATATACAGAAGTGTGTGTGGGAATGTGTGCGTGCGTGTGTAGTCTTTGGAAAACAGAGTGTTTTACTCATTTTGACTGTTAAGCAATCTGTAACACATCCATCCTCAAAATGATTTTCATGGGAGAGGTGAATGCAAATTAAAGAGGAATGAGAAGGTCCAAAATAATTTTTAAACAGTAATTTTGATCTAGACCATCCCACTTAATGGACAGATACTTTGATGGGAATTTACAGTAGGAAACTGGATTAAATTTTTCAGTAGTTTCCTTCCATGGTGCAAGAGAGCTTAGCAGAAGGTGGTTAACCTGGTTAACTGATCTGTGAATGGCTGAGGAAAAGGGGATGCAGATCCATAGCAATGGGGCCACTCTTCCACTTGTAGTCCAGTTCCTGGTAGACTCAGGAGCTGTGTCTCACTATGTGGTGTATTACTCAGTTCCACTTGGAATTCACACTAGCCCAGCATTAACTTCTGCTCAGAAGGCTGTACAAGGCGAATTAATTTGCTATATAAAAACCTCTAGGCATTGCAATCACATGAGCTTTGTAGTGTCATGCTACAGCCCTGTGCTACTAAAGCAGAAGCAAGCACAAATGCAGAGTGCATCACTGTGATGAGCAGTAGTGCTGAGGGCATGTTAAAAGGCAGAGCATATGTGACTAAATGGGGTGATCCCATTGGGTTGCTTCTAAGACAGTCTCTTCATGCCAAGATATGGATTTCTGTATCGTTATGTGAATTTAAATCTTAAGGTTTGATTCTCTCAACCTGACAATCAGCTGTGAGAAGTGTTGGCCATGTCCCTTGTTCTTTTGCTCTGTGACTTCTTGGCAAATGTCCTCTTTTAGCTGTCTTTGGATACTTTGATCACTTCTTCAGTGCATCCTTTGAAGGATTTTTCTCATTCACTATCCAGCTTTGTGTGGGAGTTCTGCAACGTGTTGTCTCTCAGCCACCCCCTTTTTTTCCCCTTATTCTGCTCTTCATCTTTGCATAATCTTATGTGGAAACACAATTTAAGTATCATTTTTTTTTGCAGATGATTCATAGGCTCATGGTATTTCTAGCTCTATGAAACTGTAGTCTTGCTTCTTTGTCATCTCCTCCTTTATTGCTTAGCTTAGATGCCCTTAGTCAAAACAGATCTTGTAGAGTGCTTTCCAAGCCCTCCATCTACTTTTCAGGATAGCACTGTAATTTGGCAATCTCACCGATACAGACCTCTCCCTCATAGCTTAGTATTTAAAAAGGCAAATAGAGTATTTGGTATTTGAAGGAAAGAATAGAAAAACAAACAGGAAACATGAACATCGATGTAATTATGCCAATCTGTAAATCCAGAGTGTGTGTAGTCTATGTATTGTGTGTACTTTTGTTATCACAATTCCAAAAAAAAAAATACTGTAGTATATACCTTTGAGATAAGGTATGAAGGCTGATGAGATATACTGAAGGAGTTTTGTCAGAGGAAAAGTTAAAGTAGAATACTTCGGCTTGGAAAAGATGTGACTGAGGGGAATTGGCTATAACATCATGCAAGGACTCAAGAAGGCAATCAGGGAACAATTATTCATTAACTTTGTTATGAGAACAAGGAAAAATCCTGTGTAATTCTCAGGAAAGAGTTTTAAAACTTTTAGCAGCAGTTGGTTTTTTTGTTGTTTTTGGGGCTTTTTTTTGTGTGCTGCCCCTCTTCTGTGCAATATAAAATCATAGAATCATAGAACAGTTAGGGTTGGAAAGGACCTTAAGATAATCTAGTTCCAACCCCCCTGCGATGGGCAGGGGCACTTCACGCTAAACAATGTAACCCAATGTCCAGCCTGGCCTTGAACACCGCCAGGGATGGAGCATTCAGAACTTCCTTGGACAACCTATTCCAGTGGGTAAAGAACAGTAAAGAACTTCCTCCTTATATCCAATCTAAACTTCCCTGGGTTAAGTTTTAACCCATTACCTCTTGTCCTACCTTGTCCTATTACTGCGGTCCCTAATGAAGAGTCCCTCCCCAGCATCCTTAGAGGCCCCCTTCAGATACTGGAACACTGCTATGAGGTCTCCATACAGCCTTCTGTTCTCCAGGCTGAACAGCCCCAAGTTTCTCAGCCTATCTTCAGTATAACATGATTGAATAGTGGAATTCCTTGACAATGGGTATTTTAGAGGTCAAAATATGAAGAGGATAAAAAATGGATAAGGCATTATTCTAGTATGAGGAGCTATTAAATGTGATGATGATGATGCAGCTCAACTTCATGAAGTTTTTACACAGGTGACTGGTTGTTGCTGTCATGGGATATTATGGAAAGGAACACTTCATCTTTGCTAATTTTTTTGTTTGTTTTTTTTTACTAACCTAGTATAACTCTTTTGTTTTGGTCTTAAGTTCTTTGCATTTGGACTACATTAAGTCTTGCAGGCTTTTTCTGCCTAAACATCCCTGTTTTCCTGCCTACTCTTCAGTTACATGCTTACCCTCACTACCATTGAGGATTACTCTTTCTCCAGTCATATCTGTCAGAAATTCTCTTACAGAGATAATTTTCAGAGTGACAGACTGTCTTTTTATATCCCCACTGGCCTCCCTTCTCTGTGGTATGAAATACTAGTAACTTGTCCTAAGTTTCAAGCCCTTCTTCACCCAAATGGTACCTTATCAATTTCTCTTTGTCAAGGTTTTCCTTCATGTTATAACACAAGCTCTGTTGCCTATTTGCTGTATTTGCAAACATGCATTTGTTTGGTACCTTATAGTACTTGTGCTGTACTATAGTACTTTGTAACCTCACCTTTTGAGTTCATCTCTTTCTTCTGAGGAATTTCCTTACCTGAAATGCCTACAAAAGCATGACACCATCAAGCTACTTCTAGCAAGGTATAATTCCGTGTGATGCTATGTGCTGTTGCCTTACTGCTTCTAAATAGTTTCCTATCTCTTATCTGATACTTGCACTGTAAGATTTTGGGAAGCTAGGGACCAGGTTAGGAAAGCTAAGGCCCAGTTATAATTAAACTTGGCTAGGGATATTAATGATAACAAAAAGGGATTCTATAGGTACATTGCAAATAAAAGACAGACTAGGGACAGCGTGGGCCCTCTCTGGAAGCTATCAGGAGAACTGGCTACACTGGATTTGGAGAAGGCTGAGGTTCTTAGTGACTTCTTTGCCTCGGTCTTCACTGGCAAATGCTCTGACCACACCACCCAAGTCTTGGAAGGCAGACACAGGGACTGTGAGAATGAAGACCTTGGGCCCACTTAGGAGAGGATCTGGGTCGAAACCATCTTAGGAACCTGAATGTGCACAAGTCTATGGGACCTGATGAAATCCATCCACGGGTCCTGAAGGAGCTGGCGAATGAAGTTGCTAAGCCACTGACCATCATATTTGAAAAATCATGGCAGTCAGGTGAAGTTCCCAATGACTGGATAAAGGGAAATATAACCCCCATTTTCAAGAAGGGGAAAATGGATGACCCAGGGAATTACAGACCAGTCAGTCTCACCTCTGTGCTTGGCAAAATCTTGGAGCACATTCTCCTGGAAGGCATGCTAAGGCACATGAAAAACAACAAGGTGCTTGGTGACAGCCAGCATGGCTTCACTAAGGGGAAATCCTGTCTGACCAATTTGGTGGCCTTCTATGATGGGGCTACAGAACTGATGGACAGGGGCAAAGCAGTTGATGTCATCTCCCTTGTCTTGTGCAAAGCGTTCGACATTGTCCCACACGACATCCTTGTCTCTAAATTGGAGACACATCGATTTGATAGGTGGACCACTCAGTGGATAAAGACCTGGCTGGATGGCCGCACACGAAGAGTTGTGATCAATGGCTCAATGTCCGGCTGGAGACCTGTAACGAGTGGTGTCCCTCAGGGACCGGTGTTGGGACCGGTCTTGTTTAACGTCTTCGTCACTGACATGGACAGTGGGATTGAGTGCGCCCTCAGCAAGTTTGCTGATGACACCAAGCTGTGTGGTTCGGTTGATACGCTGGAGGGAAGGAATGCCATCCAGAGGGACCTTGACACGCATGTGAGGTGGGTTTAACCGTGCCAAGTGCAAGGTCCTACACCTGTGTCGGAACAATCCCAGGCACAGAGACAGGCTGGGCAGAGAAGAGATTCAGAGCAGCCCTGAGGAGAAGGACTTGGGGGTGCTGGTTGGTGAGAAAATGAGCATGAGACAGCAGTGTGCGCATGCAGCTCAGAAAGCCAACCGTATCCTGGGCTGCATCAAAAGGATCGTGACCAGCAGGTCGAAGGTGGTGATCCTGCCCCTCTACTCTGCTCTTGTGAGACCTCACCTGGAGTATTGTGTACAGTTCTGGTGTCCTCAACATAAAAAGGACATGGAACTGTTGTAAAAAGACCAGAGGAGGGCCACGAGGATGATCAGGGGACTGGAGCACCTCCCCTATGAAGATCGGCTGGGAAAGTTGGGGCTGTTCAGCCTGGAGAAGAGAAGGCTGTGTGGAGACCTCATAGCAGCCTTCCAGTATCTGAAGGGGGGGCTATAGGGATGCTGGGGATGGACTATGCGTTTGGGACTGTAGTGACAGGAGAAGGGCTAGCGGGTTCCAACTTAAACAGGGGAAGTTTAGATTAGATATAAGGAAGAAATTCTTTACTGTAAGGGTGGTGAGGCACTGGAATGGGTTGCCCAAGGAAGTTATGAATGCTCCATCCCTGGTTGTGTTCAAGACCAGGTTGGACAGAGCCTTGGGTGACATAGTTTAGCGTGAAGTGTCCCTGCCTGTAACAGGGAGGTTGGAACTTGATGATCTTAAGGTCCTTCCCAACCCTAACTATTCTATGATTCTGTGATTCTATGATTTTGGGGGCTAGGGACAGGGTTTTTGTCCTTTGTCACTCAGTTACCTAGTGGGTGTGTTAGTACTATGTTTACTGTTTCTAATCTAAATATTTTTGTCAATTAAAAAAAAATATTATGTATTGCCAGTCTTTACTTTTGTGTGTGCTGGGTTGATGTGGGATGCTCAGTGCCTGTAAGAGCAAGTGATGTCTTTTAAGTGGGTCGAGGTATGAAAAGCTTTAATAAAATTCAGAGGAGATGGGACAAATGAGTGGCTGAGAAATCCACTGGATGTTGCTAAGCACATATCTGTCTGAGGAAGTGGCTGCATTGAAAATGATTGGAGGCCGCAGGTGCATATCATGTATGCTGTCAGTATTGTTACGTTGTTCCTTGTAACTGCTTTTGGGGATTGTTGGTGGTGGGATACGCTGGTTTGATCCAATATACCTGTTCTTGGATTGTTGTGTAGGATATTTCTGGAAGCTTTAGCAAGTATCTGTGATGATTCTCTCTTAGAAAACTGTTGGAGAAAATGGCCTCAGCTGAGCAGTTTTGGCTACCGTTATTTTCAGCACATTTCATGAATGGTTATGAGACATGTCACAGCTTAATTACGCTCTTCATAATATATTTTCGTCTTGTGTTGATATGACTAAGAAGGACCTTATGGGACTGTATGGACAAGGCATCATACCATATGATGCCTTGAAAAAAAAAAAAGAAGAGTCCCTGCTTTGAAGAGTTCATAATTTTAATTGCTGTTTGTCATTCACTTGTTGGAAAGGGTTTTTTGTAACATAGTAGTTAATTTTGCACTCATATTTGAAGTGTGGTGGTTTTTTTTACCGTCAAGCAAAGTGGATATTAAACAGGCTGAATTCAGCAAAATGAAATGCTTGGATAGTATTTTGGTTGGTGAAACCCCAGTGGCATAAAATTAATTGCGGTGATGACTTGAGCATTGCAGTGAACATGTACGAACTTCAGCGTGTATTATACTATTCTTAAACTGGGATGCAATCTATTTTATACATTATAACTGTAAACAAAACCAACTAATAGTGATATGGACATTCATATAGAGGTTGTATAGTCAGAATGTGATTTAATAACTTTAGTCAAAGGTATGTAATATCAGTCTGCTTATAATGCCTTTATTTATGTTATTTTTGGAGAAAAAAATAGTTCATAGTAATGGTTTTGATAAATGCCTGAGTTTGCATACTAGCAGAAATGCTATTATTTGTGTAAATGTAATTAATTAGATGCACAAGTATTTGAAGTCACATTTTTCCATTGTATCAGTGTAAACTTGGCACTATTAGAAAGGCTTCAGATTTATCGAGGTAGCAGCAGGTATACAGATTTTGCTGCATAAGTTCCTCTAGCTTGAAACAATTTCTGTCAATCATGTTTTTTTTTTAAGGAAGAGGAGGGGAAAAAGAAATTCATTGCGGAATGCTGTTCATAAGAAGGTTTGTATCTATACCTAATGGGGATCTCATAATCAGGTCTGGTATCAGGAGGAGAGATTTGCAGGGTTCCAGGAGAGGAAATTGAAATTTGGATCTCCATATTTCCTAGGACCTTGAGAAGGAAAATGGTGTTGGTATTCTAGAAAAACACTGTATACTAATCTCACTGTGTAAACTTATGAATGAGCTAAATACAGCTCAGAAGCCTAAAGGAATATTTTGGAAAGAGAGTGAAAGGAAGCTTGATTTGTTCCACAGTATATATGGAAAAGGAGGAAACAGTCTGATTTATTTTAAGGTTTGAATGTGTATCAGTCTTGAGCAGGTCCTGGGCTTACTATGCGATGTCATGAAAGGCTTAGGCTATGGCTTGCTTCAAATCACAGAATAGCTGAGGTTAGCAGGGACCTTTGGGGATCACCTAGTCCAACCTGCTCTTCTGAAGGAGGGTCAGTTAGAGCAGGTTGTCCAGTACTGTGCCCAGGTTTTGATTATCTCTGTGGATGGAGACTCCACAATGTCCCTCAACAGCTTGTAGTGTTTGACTACCTCATGACAAAAAAAGTTTTCCTAATAATTTATTTGGAGTTTCCTGCATCCCAGCTTGTGTCTTTGCCTCTTGTCCTACAGCTGTATACCTCTGCAAAGGGTCTGACTCCATCTTCTTTGTAATGCTCCACTAGATAGCTGTAGACAGATATGAGAGCTGTCTTTCACCTGCTGTTCTTATGGCTGAACTAGCCTAGTTCTCTCAGCTTCTCCTGGTACATTATCTAGCGTAGTCCTCTATGTGTTTTGGTAGCTTTCTGCAGTGGCTTGCTCCAGTATGTTCCTGGGGTTTTTGTACTGGAGAGCCCCAAACTGGACTCAGTATTCCTGATGCAATCTCACAGGTGTCGGAAAGAGGGGTGTACCTGCTGCATACAGTCCAGTTAATATAGCTCAGTATGCTGTAACTAGACTAAATTAACAAAGAAATTGTCCTTCTTTACTGCAAGGCTGTACACTAATAAGGTCCACCAGAGTCCTGAGATCTGAAATTTCTTGTGAAGTAGACCAGTTCACCAGTTGTATGGATGTTAGTGGATATAGTCAATGTGAACATGAACTTTGCAAGAAAAATGTTATGGCTGGGTCAGTAACAGTTGCAGTTTTGGGTGGATGAGCAAACCCTGATTAAATGATACACCACAGCAGATGGTCAATCTTCAGCTGTGATCAGGTTTGTTTCGTGTGATAGTGAATATTTTGATATTGAGTATATTGAGTTTAAGGCACAGAAATTCACCTGCAGTGAAGCAGCGGGAGTCAACATGTAGCACAGAAAGAATGAATCAGATTATTTGGGGATCATAATAGACAGTAAGATTATGGCTGTAGCATGGTCCACTGATAATGAGCGTCAGTTATTTTCCAGAGGGAAAAAAACCTGGAAGTTACTAATCAGGAGTTTTACATCAAAAATCATGCAAAATTGTTCAGGGAACTGTGGAATTCTGTTTCTTCCTCTTATGCTTAACACTGTGGACAGGATTAATCAGAGATGGAAGCATGCTACAAACATTCATTAATATCAATGGTTCAGGCTGTGTCTGCATAGTTATTTTTTTTTAATTGCTTACAAGCTGTTCCTTGAGTGTCAATAGGTCATCTGCCACTGAAGACTTTTTTATGGTTATTACATGTATACCTTTAGGTATTCTGGAAGGAAGCAAGGAAGTCAGTTCTATTCTGTATTTCAGGCAATAAGTAATTTAACATGTGAGAATTTCTCAGAGGTCCACTAACAGTGGGTCTTGATAAAGAAGATTCTGGGAATGGACAGTTAACAGTAGGAAGAAAAGTTTTACTTCCATAAGAAATGGGTACATGAGAAAAATGCAGATAACTTCAAAACTTGTGGAAGTTGCAGTTAAGTGAATGTAAAGTTGGCTATGTCTGATGTGTCTCTAAGATATATTCAATATGTCAAGAATGGAAAAAGTAGGATTAAATATTAAAATTTTCCTTCATTGTGCGGGAATGTTTTATATCATATTAGCAATATAGAAATGCACAAAATAAAGTGAATAAATAATTTTTAACAACTGCTTCCAGACATCAAAAAAGAGCTCCTGTAAATACCCAGTACTTCAAAGCTTGATTTTTCAACCAGTGTTGCTGCTCATGTTGATGCCCATTACTAACCTGGAAACAGTATTATTGCAGGAAAAGAAATTCTTGTTCTGTGGGAGCAGCAAGCTGTTGAAGAAATGCTTACTGCTCAAATGGGCAGCATTGAGTCTCAAACATTATTTATAAAGGGAGCATTTTGTTCTTGAAGTGGATCATAAAGGATTACACTGGCTGCAGAACACTAAAGACCACTACTCATATAATTAGGCAGTCTTACTCTTCAGACATATGATTTCACTGTTCAGCATAAAACATGTTATAACTCTTGCATGTCTGGTGCTTGTTTCTGTCCTTACAGTTGAAGCACTGAGCCTGTGTGTGGGAGGGCGGAGGGCTGAAAAGAAGGAAAAAAAAAATCTCAGGGAAACCTGACCTTGGTGAATAAGGAAATGCCTTCATGAAGAAGAGACAGTGTTTACTAAGGGACTGGACTTCATTTGTGGAGCAGAGGATCCCAAACGGAATCCCTGAGGTGAAGAGTTACCTTCTTCCAAGTAAAAGTATTGCATGCACCATTTTTTCTAGAAGGACCAGATCAGAGGTACTGAAATTTATTCCTGTAACCTGATGGCTGAATTGAGGATAGAAAGGGAAAGTGTTTTGATCTGCAGAAGGGAAGAAATTAATGTTAATCAGTGGGGGCAGCATTTTCTCTGGAAAGCTTTTTAGCCTCTAGGTCGAATCATTTGCAGCTGTATATGGTATGGACTCTTCTTGCTTCTCTTGATCCCATGAGCAAAATATGTCCAGTGTACCATGACAAAGGGTGCACATGTGTTTCAGGTCAAAGCTCAGAGGCTGTGTGCCTGTCTGTTTTATGTGACAAGATGGGGAACATTAAGTGACCAGTGTGGGGGTCTACATATTGCTCTCCCTGTTCTTAAGCAACCCTAGATATGGACAGGGATAAGCTTGTAGGTCAGTTCAGTTGAATACTCTTAAGTTCTTTTATTACTGAAGGTGAAGTCAGGATGTAAGATCAGACCTATTAGTATGTTTTATCACAAAAGTATTAATTCATAGAATAATGGAAACCAGAGTTTGGGAAGTGTTGCCTCTTTCTCCATCAAAGCAATTGGATAGAAGAAGGTTGGGGGTGACTGACCAGGAGTTACTCAAGGAGGCAGGACAGAGTGCAAACAGGAGACTGTACTTTTAACACTCAGACACCGATGCCTAGCACTTGGTGGTTTATAGGTGATACTTTTCACTTTGGAAGGTAAAATATACTATAATCTAAAGTATAAAGATGCTGTAATAAGCACCTTTAAAAGGAAAAGAAAATTGGTATGCTTTTATGGTTTTCATGACTTCTGAATTGGAGTGAGAAACCTGAACTCTTACAGAAGACATTACGGGCCCATCTCCTTGTTTGATAAACAGAAGTGTATTATGCAGGACAGAATGCAGTATAATACTATGTTTTTTTTTAATTTGTAAAATTGTTTCAAAACAGGGTGCACTAAAATGGTAATACAGCTTCACCTAAGTAGGTATCAGGTCTGAACAGGTATCTTTAATTGATTTTCTTAGTCAGATACTAGTGGTGGTGAACTCAATGGCAATATTCCCCTTGACCTCAATAGGATCAGATTTTAAATATTGGACGGGGAGGTAGGCTCAATTTAATTCCAGTACTACTACTGATACTGGGATATGCTAGGAGTTGTTAATCTTTGCACTTCCTCTTGAAAACTTATGTAATGGTAGCTGCAGGCAATGGCACAGGTGCTTGTTAAACTGAGGCCTTCTTCAACAATAAAATAGGTATTTTAAAAAGTCTTGGTATGGAATTAGAGGACACTGAAACTGCTTTATAGTATTTAAAATATGTGGAAGCTATCAGGCTGCTGGAAACTTTCTGAAAGTAACAATAGATTCATTGTTAAAATGACACTGCACAAACCACTTTAAAAAGTGCTAATAAGATATTAAAAATTACGCCTTGTAATAATACCTGAGATATTCCTGTCTTAATGAGATTCTTTTAAGATCAAATATTGACAGATAGGTTTTTAACAGTGTTTGAAATTGTGTCAAAATTGAAGTCTGTTGCCCCTGGAGAGCCCTTAAAACTTTTTTTTTTTAGGAAACACCTTGTTAGTATAAAGTAATGGATACCAAGAGATGAAATTTGAGTATTTAATCAAGAGAAAATCTCATTTTTGCACAGGACCAGCAGCTTTAAACCACAGAATTTTGAAAGCTTAGAATTGAGTTTTTACCTCTATGGTGTGATTCAGTAAAAAAAACCTAATTGTCACTGTGCATTTCTCCAAATCATATTTTTTAAGATAGCATGATCAGCTACATTACTGACACAGTAAGATGTGAACTGATTTTATTTATTTGTTTTTGTTTTTTTTTAAAACTGTGGATCATTATTCATCCACAGAGTTATCAAAGCAATCAAGAAAATGTACTGCTGAAATTAACAGTGAGGTTAACTTTTGCTAAAATAATACCACTTTTGTAGAACTGAGCTAGAAAAGTAATGATAAAAAGATAAAGTTATCACTCTTGTTAAAAGAGAATCTGTAAAAAATAGTTCACCGGCTGCCTCTTTACAAAGCAAAGGTGGTGAAATTTATGAAGCAGACTTAAGTTCTACATTTAGGAAAATATGGCTGTAACATTCACCTGGAGTATTGTGTACAGTTCTGGTGTCCTCAGCATAAAAAGGACATGGATCTGTTGGAACAAGTCCAGAGGAGGGCCACGAGAATGATCAGGGGACTGGAGCACCTCCCATATGAAGATCGGCTGAGAAAGTTGGGGCTGTTCAGCCTGGAGAAGAGAAGGCTGCGTGGAGACCTCATAGCAGCCTTCCAGTATCTGAAGGGGGCATATAGGGATGCTGGGGAGGGACTCTTCATTAGGGACTGTAGTGATAGGACAAGGGGTAATGGGTTAAAACTTAAACAGGGGAAGTTTAGATTGGATATAAGGAGGAAATTCTTTCCTGTTACGGTGGTGAGGCACTGGAATAGGTTGCGTAAGGAGGTTGTGAATGCTCCATCCCTGGCAGTGTTCAAGGCCAGGTTGGACGAAGCCTTGGGTGATATGGTTTAGAGTGAGGTGTCCCTGCCCATGGCAGGGGGATTGGAACTTGATGATCTTAAGGTCCTTTCCAACCCTAACTATTCTATGATTCTATGATTCTAACATATGTAAACAAATGCCCTTTTCACAAGGGTATGTAGTGACAAGAGGGAATAGCTTAAAGCTGACAGAGAGTAGTTTAGATTAGGCACTAGGAAAAAATTTTTCAGTGTGAGGATGGTGAGACACTGGAATAGGTTGCTCAGGGAAGTTGTGGCTGCCGCATTCCTGGAAGTGTTCAGGACCTGGCTGGACTTTGAGCAACTTGGTCTAGTGGAAGCTGTCCCTGCCCATGGCAGGGGGGTTGGAACCAGGTGATTTTTAAGGTCCCTTCCAACCCAAACCATTCTATGATTCTAAGAAATCCTGTTGAGTGTTTTGTGTTGAATGCTATGTTTTTATTTTCTGAAACAATTTGGAACTCAGATCTATGTGCTTTCATATATTCAGGTTTTCTCGTTAAGACTAAATAAGGTGGACAAATAAATATATATTATGCACACAAAAGATACATATATGGATAAAGGCAGTACTTGTGTAAGAGACCCAGCTATAAACAATGGCAAACAAAAGTAGGAGTAAGTCTATCATAAATAATTCCTCTCCCAGGAAGCACAAAACTTCTCTTAGTGGGTTTGACTCCATGAGTAGGGAAGAGGTGTGTGGTAGGATGTGCTGTAATGTATTTACACTTTTCTTATGAAGGGCATTCATATTACTTCTGTAGTGATGAATTTACTGCTATATGATGTAAAATAATTCGGCAGATGTGTTTTGCATAGGTAAATTAATATAAATCAGCCTTATATGTTTTTTTTAGAAGTTAGCTGTGCAGCAGAAATATGCTAAAGATTTTAATTTTCACTGAAAAATACTGCTTTAAAGATTAAAAGAGAAACTTGAGGATGTCTGTTGATGGGCAGCATTTTTCTTGTGTAGAAATAAATAGATTGCTGCAGTTAAGTAAGTTAATTTATCAAAATTGATTAAAAGGGTTGAAATCATTAAATAAATAGAACAAACAAACAAAAGGTTTACTATTATAACAGCTATACGAGAAATAAAAATCAACACCTGGAATAGTTTTATTTCTTATTTGTAATAATACCTAAAGAAGTCTAATGACAATTCTGATATAGATGAGGTCAAATACAGTGTCAGAGAAGAAGTTTATATATATTCACAAAAATAATTGGAATAGGAAGGCCAGCTTGTCAGGCATGCTGAGAATTCTTGCAAACCAAGGTTTTGAGGGAAGAACTGTGAGACTCTTAACTAATCTTGCATATAGATTAAAATCCAAGCCTGTCCAGAGTGATTTGATTTGATCTGCTGCTATTAAAATGTTGAAGAGAGCAGTAATATCTTGTATTCTTCCATTTAAAGTGGGTTCAGTAGTAACAACAATGTCAACATTGCTGAAATTTGCATTTTCCAGGTTTTAGGAACACACTGGGAGTGTTAAGTGTGAATTAGTTCTGAGTTCTCTTTTCTCTGATAGAAAGTACTCAGGCAAAAAAAATAAAATGGTGTAAACTGGAGGTCATTTTTTGCCATTAGTTATATCCAAACAATTCCACTGGTGTTAATGAAGTTGTAGAGTGTAATTGAAAAAGAGGGATCCACCCTCTTGTATTGAACTTTAATATATATATTCTGAAAGTGTTTTCTAGGAAAAATAAATTAGTTATACCAGTAATTCAGGAAAAAAGATGGGATTTGCTTAGCTTTGGGTTACAGTCTTGATGGGGGAACACTTTTTTGCCTTAGAGTTTTGTGAGTATTTTGATTAATACACCGGTGTTGATTTTCAGTTTATCAGTGAGATGCCCTGAAGAAGTAGTGAAATTAAAAAAAAAAAAAAAAAAATTAATTGCTGCTTATAATTAAGTGCATAGAAATTAAAATAGTATTGATATTTTATTTTATTTTAATGCTGGACTCCCTGGAGACAAGATTAATTGAAAGGAGAAAGAGAAGCAAGCCCTTAAGGCTGGATAATATATTGCTTTCAATTTCACTTGATAGTATAAACAAAGCAAATGCTAAAGTTGCTCAAGAAATTGAAACTTGTATTTGCAGATTTTTTTAGTTAAAAATCTTCGGTAAGTCCTAGTAAACAGTATTAAAATTACTAAGTTAAGAGAAATCCTACTTTAAAGCAAGCAAATAAACATTTTCTCTATTGAGCAATTATTTGAGGTTGCAGGGTAATGTTTTCAAAACAGACAAAGTGGTTCAGGACCTTAAGTTTCACTTATCTACGCAAACTTTAATCTCACTGAAAAGCACAAAGACGTGTAGGTGCTTAGTGGCCTGTTTTGAAATATGTGACTTTTTTTTGTAATCATTACTATTTTTTTTAATTGTTGGCCACTAGCAATAAAATATCGTTTGGATTGTGTTTTTCATAGAAGAAAATGTTCGTAACATAGAACCTCATCTAGTTTTAGTAGAAGTTGGATTGGTTTCTTTATTTTTGCCAGAAGGGGATACTTTTGGAAAAAACAGGTAAATTATTTGAAGATGTGAAAAGCTGATCCCAAGTGGTAGATAGTGAATGGTGTCAAGATTTCATATGTGAACATTTAAAACATATGCAATATGGAGATACTTCAGGTTGAATTTTAAAACTGGTTCTGTATATCGTGGTTTTGGACAAAATAACATTCAACATGCACTAGTGCTCTGCTAAGGTTATGCTGATGCTGCAAATATGATCATACACATTCTGTCCTTCTGTAGAATACATGGCCCAATCTTACAAATACTGACCTTTCTACTTCCAATTTAATACCTAAATACACAGAACCTACCCAATTAAAGATTTTCAGGAAAACGTACATATTTAATGAATGAGTGCTCAGTGTCAACATAAGCTATGCCAGAACATAAAGTTACCCAAAGAACAGAGCATCCATTTACTGTTTATTTAAAATTTAGATAAGAAAAACTAGACAAAATATTAAATGAATGCAAGGCTACAAAATGTAGAAAAACCAGGCCTGAAGTATAACTTTGTGTGAAATATTTTCCTTAATTTTGTTTGTCTGGTAATGGTGGTCTGTTTTATCCTCACCATTCAGAAGATTTTTTACATCACCACCTTTTCCCTTTTTTTTTTTTTTCTTTAATCACTTTAGGTGCATGGCACAGGTTTATTTTATTTTTTGCTTGGAAGTTACTGAATACCTCCCCCTGAATCTGGTCACCCTCTGTGCCAATTGAGACGTACCATTCTGCTAGTTCCTAGGGTCAGGGAATCACTCTGCTTGCAGGAACACCAGGCATTAGTGGTGGAGGACATTCCCCTGTTGTGTTCAGGCCATGCCATGATCACTTTAAGTACTTCAGATTAATGTGCACCAAAAAATGGGGTAAAGAATCCCTGATGGACAACATAGTATTAACAGCGCTTTGTGAAGCTATACTAAATATTACTGAAGAGGTGACTTTACTGCTGTTATGATAGTGGTACAGTAATTGCATATTTATACATTCTTAATTGAATTTTACTCTGTAAAATAATGTAGCATTGTTGTTGACCAATTCAGGTCTGTTTCTAAGGTCACAGAAGTCATTCAATGGAAAGACTCTCAATGATTTCAAGTGATTTTGGATTTAACTGTCTTACAAAACTCATCTTCAGTGGTAGCTTTGATGTGTTTAATATTATTAACTAGGCTTAAAGAGTAATAAAATCAATGAATTTACTTTTATTTTTGTCTGATAAATTATCAGGGTAATCACTGTACATACTAGATAGTGCCTATGAATTGAATCATCACTTCACAGAAATTGAGAGTTAATATCTGCAGGTTAGGACAGCCAGATACTTTCTACATCACAGCCATAAGAAAAACTGATTGAAAGTGGATTATCTGGTAGGTTAGCAAGTATTTTTGTAGGAAAGCATAATCTGTCCAGGTTGTACTTTGCTCATCATCTTCAAGTGTCACAAGGTTATGGGCAGGTTTTGCAAAATTAACTCTCACTGGCTAAAGAGTTGATAGGGTGGTGTTTTGTTTGTTTGTTTTTTTTTTTAATTTTTATTTATTTTTTTAAAGAAGTTTTTATTTTTCATTAAGAAAGGAAGTTGAATTGTCCTAATCCTTAAGTACCCAGCTGATCACTACTTACTAATGTTTGTCCTGTCTCATAATACCACCATTAATTTATGTGACTTTCCTATAGGGTGTCCAGCATACTTCACAGGTGTAAGTATCTCTTTCAGTTTGGTTTTTTGGGTTTACAGTGGCCTGTCAGTAAGTTTTTACCTATTTCTGTGGAGTGCAGAGGCACACATTGCCATAGCTACTGTGCACACAGCTAGAGAAGATTTTCATTATGAATATCTTAACAGTGAGGTTACATGAGACATTATTGCTCTGCCATTACCCTCTCTGTTCTTTCATAATTTCTTTTGATTTGCACAAAAGATACAGGAATTCCCTAAACACCGTCATATTCATTAGGGTCACTTTTATATTTTAATCTCTTTGGTGGGAAACCTTATCCTTATTTTTGTCTTGAGCCAGATTATTAGTTAATGTTAAGTGCTGTGGCTCAAAAATAATTCCAGCTTTACTCTTTTTTTTTTTTATTATTATTATTTTCTCTCCATTTCTAGAAAAGATTTTATGCCTTACATGCAAAATCTTCACTTAGTGTAGGTACTAGAGCCAAAGTTTTATATAATGTCTTGGTATTAGTTACCAAAATAAATCAGTGCCAATAAGATGCTCAGCTCATCTTAGAAGCTGGCCACTTATATTTAGGATATCCAGGGTTATTTTCATTAGTTGGGACCTATCACAGGTGAAATCAATGAGACTGTTCTTTGGTTTCCATGAAAGTCAGGTAACACTGCCGTTTTTGTAATGCCCATTTGTCTGTAGATGTTGGAAGTCTGTTAAATGCATTCACGTACAGGTATGTGAGCCTTAAAAAATGTGGGATTTCTATTCCTCACTTCTAATGAATGTTTGATATTTAGTAAGACACAGAGATTATTATATCAATGCACAGTAGGCCTTGAACTTTTACCCATTGTTTTCCCAACTTTTCTTGGTTATTTTTTGTAAACACCAGTGATGCTCTTTGAAAAGCCTGTTTTCTACCTGCATGGCCTTTAGCTAAGAGCAGAGCTTTCACAAAATTCTTTTTACCTTAGCACTGTTGGCCAAATAGCTGCACACCCTGAGTAAACATATTTATTTGTTGACATTAGGTATTAAAAGTGTCATTTGATAGTGGTTTAAAATTGGTAGTTCCAAAAGATTCTGGGGTGTTGAGGTTTTTCTTTGGGCTCTTTGGACTGCTTTTTACCAAAACTGTTGGAGAAAATCCATGTAATCCCTCCCTTCTTTTGATATATAGACAATATATTACACACATGCACACATTTGAACTGTAAAGATAATGAGATTTTACTTCAAGTGTTTTCATAAGGTGAGCATCATTCACATTAGGTAGAATATGTTAATTTTCTATTAACTGAATACTATTTTTGATCTCTTTTGAAGAGTAAGACAGATCTGTCAAAACTGTCAGAAACACTCTGGTCCTATCTATCTTGGTCTCAGGAGGATCATAAATGTAGTTTCCCTTTTTCTTAAGAAAATCACTAGCATTCCCTAAGAGGGAGAGTAGGAAGAATCAGTCAGAACACCACAGGGGCATATATGTCATGACTGTGGTGTTTCTTTATGCATAGTTGCAAGGCAGTTGGCCAAGGTTAGTTACAGGTAGGCAGAAAAAGAGGAAACTGAGAAACTGTTTGTTTCCTTTTTTATGAGGAAGTTAAAAAAAATTAATTCTAAAAGAAGATGACTTAGAAAATATCACTTAGGAAAGGATCGCTTAGAAAGGCTGTAGTTATTCAAAAATAACAAAGGTTAAATTGAGATGATAAGTGAAAATCCCATTAGTCATAGAACTAACAAGGTTGTCCTCATCATTGTTGGATTTTGGGGAGGAATGGGGATGTTATTTTAGTTTGTTTTGTTTCCTTTGTCTTCACACATTGTAATCCTCTGACCAGGACAGACCACTGTATGCCTCTTTATTGCCCACACACTAAAGCCTAGAGCTTGATTACTCCTGGATTATAAATGATTGGTAAAATAATAATAAAAAAAGGAGAACAAATTTACGAATGACTGGCTTTAAATTGAGGTTTAAATTCAGATAGAATGAGTTTTCCATTTTGAAGTTAGAGGGAGTTGACTAGTTTGGCAGATATTTTGCTAGGAAGTGGTTTTGGATTTTGGTTTACTGCTGTGGGTGTCACTAGGAATTGGAACTGGGCGTTCCTTGAAATGCAAATTTTTTGCCAGGGGTTTTTGAGCATGGCCATGGAAACCCAGGAGGTTTAGGTACTCATTGGCATTTCCCACCCTTTTTTGTGGAACACTGTAATTAAGGGCCCATCAGTCTGGAGTGGCTGATCGGAGAAACAGAGGGTTCTTTCTTATGTGGAAATATGCTTTCTCTGACTTAGATCTACCCTCTGCATCTCATTCTGAGTTGTCTGGAGTGTCAAGTTTAGTCCATTGAATATTCCCAGTGACTAGGAAAACTGGAAAAAGCTCTTGCTTTTGGTTTGTTTTGTATTTTCTGAGGCTTGGATGTTTTTGTCTTGAACTCCAAGAAGGCTGTTGTAAAACTTAAATTGGTAGCTTGAAAAATGTGAGTTATTACTGAGTGGCAGGATTGGGTTCAGCATAAACAATTGGTCTGAAGGGAAGATCTGACTCACAGAAAACAAATTTACAGGTTAAAAAAACCCAACCCAGCGAACGTGTGGATTTGATTGAGCTTTACCTCGGTTAAAAAAATAATGAAGAGCTGCATGTTAAATTTTCTACAATGTCATGAATTACAACACTGAATCCAGTGTCATTAAATTGTAGTTTTTTGTTTCTTGTCAGCTATGACAATTTCAGCAGAGCACAATCGGTGTGAAAGTATGAATAAAATTCAGGGAGTAGCATCAAGGACTTCTGAGCTCAGGAAACTGAGTTTAGCAGTGCTAATTTGTATTAAAGTTGTTGTTGCATGACAGCAGGAAAAAGATTTAATGCTTGCCACCTGAATCAAGCCATGGAACATTGGTTTCTATAACTGCCATGAATTTGAATCAAGGCCAATATCTCTAAATTTGAAATAAACTGATACTCTGTCTTGAAAGAAGATACAGGCCACTTATGCTGCAGAAGGTATTTAGAAAATGTATTTCAATTTAATTTTTAGCGGTATATATCTTTCAAATTTTTAGACACTTTAGAATCGGCCTTTTTGGCTTTTTCTATATTCCAGGAAGTATGCAGCCTTTCAGTCATTTATTTATCAATGTCCAGTCTTGAACTAACACTGATTTGCAGAAGACCACAGATGCTGGCTTTACTCCCACTATCACTATGCAGCCGCTTACTTTAATCTGAAATTCATTTTCTTTTGTATATAACAGCATTAATGGAGAAAATCTGATTTCAAGCCAAGTGGTCACACTATGAAGCTTTAAAGTCATCAGATACAAAGCTTGTACCATGAGTGGAACAATATTGCCTTTACAGTAGTATATAATGTGATGTTATTTTACATTCTAAAGGATGTGCAAATGCCTTACAACAAGGAGGTGAAATTTAGGATTTTTTTGCTTCTCTTCAGAAAATGGGCAAGAACCATATGGAATTCTTTCCTCTATCTGGACTGGCTTTGAATCGCTGTATAGATAACACTCATTTACCCACAGAGATTATTTATCAGTGTAACAATAACAATTTGAATATTTATCCAGGAACAGTGAAACAGAACCCTTCATTCCTAAATGTAAATTAAATCTTGAATGTTCTTCCATGGCTGAGTGCACAAGATTGTGTGAAGTTTCAGGACTGGAGGTGTGAGGACCAAGTAGCAATGCTTGAACCCAGCTGCTTGCTTTCTGCATATGCCATCTTATGAGTAGTTTTTGTTTCTCGGTGGGTACAGAAGGTCCTGATAATTGATCCATTACGTGGGAATAACTTAGTCCACATTGTAATTCAGCATTCTAGATTGAAATACAGCAGCTGTTTCATAGTGCATACGAGCAATGCACAAAGATGTTGTGATGGAAGGAGAAAAAGATATGGTATGCATCTGGAAGTGCTCAGGAAACTTGTAGAGGTAGAAGGCAGCTATTCCGCTAAAAGTATTTGATGTCTTTGTTGTCGTATAACATACTTTCTTGGGTTGTCTTTCATGTCCCTGATGGAGCCCTAAGGATATACTCCATTTCAACCCTGTTTTTAACCTCTCGCTATGCTCAAAGACACAGCCTCCTTGGTGAGGAGGATGGGATTCTCTTCAGAGCCTATCAGTGCTGCTCCTTAATCGACTGAAGTGGTGTCTGCACGATAACAAGAGGTACTAGTCTCACCCCAGGTTGTGCCAACTTGGGAAGCTCTAGTGAGGCTGGAAATTTAACCCAGATCTATAGTATGGTAATACAGAGCATTACCTTTAGGCTAGCAGGCCTAGCTACAGTCCATAGTTGAAATTTAAAGTGATTTAAAAAAATGCATTCAATTTGAAATGCCCCAAGGTTCCTATCATTTGTGAAGCTGATTCTCTTTCAAAATATTATGAGTGACATTGAATTTTTGCTTTTGGTGGATATGTTATAAATATGAAGAATGATAAACTTTAGGGGTGGCTAGTTGAGTAATATAAAAGAAAACTTGCACTGTCAAGTGTTGCTGTTCTCATTTAAGTGACTACATAGGATTCAGGCTGTGGACAACTGCTGTTTTTGAGCTTATGCCAGAGGCTTGATGAAACAAAAATATGTAGCTCATAATTTATGCATTCTTTTTTTTAGGTGTGTGGGAGGTGAACTTCCTTTTCAACATTGCCTTTCCACTGTGCATGAGAGCTGTTTGGCAGTATTTTTAATAGTTGCATGTCTAAGTTTGTCTAACAGTCTTTCCCTCCTTTACACACTTGCTATCTTTTGTGTATAGTGCTAGTTCATTCTAGTGAGTTATTAAAATTATATGTAGTATATCTTACCAAAACATAGAAATACACAATATTATTGCTTAACTTTCATGGTATTGTGTACTCCCATCTAGTATCATTATCTCTATTACACAATATATTTAAATTTTGGGGAGAAATAATAATTTTAAGAAGGCTGAATAACTAGAAGACAGAACAGTCTGTTTTTTTTTGATTGGTTGTTTTTTTTCCTCCATGGCAATTAGAAAACAGTCGTTAAGAAGCACGCAGAAATACTGCTCTTTTTAGCCTTCATCTGTTCAGCAATCCTTCCTGCATCTGATAATCTTAGGTTGTTTTCACATTGGACTGCTTCTCTGAAGTACTTTAACATGATTTTCTTCAAAAGCAGTCCCACTTTTTTATCTTTCATACTTTAGTGCTCTTTAATAAGCATATGGCACAGTACCTGTGGTGGACAACTGGCTAATATTGTGCATTCACGGCATGCCGCTGTTGCTATCTTAAAGACTTATCTTTAAAAAAGTATTATAATAAAGCAGATGATTTTCTTTCCTGGGATAATGTAATATATTTTGTAGAGTCAAAGGGGAGAAGAAGTAAGTGAAAAGGTGCTTTACTTGACTGCCATTGCCACAAGCTCAACTTGGAATTTGAAAGCCTAGCTACGTTGTTTCTGGTTCATGAATCACCAACAATGAGGACCCCACAGCTGGAACTTAGCTACCAATTCTGCTGAAGCATGAGCCAGAACAGAATCCAGTGTATGCTCTCATAGCTGTATTGACTATATAAAAGAAAAATAAACAGTAGAAAATCATTTTTTCCCATTAAAGCACTTATGATTGCTCTCAGAGAATGTAATAAGGTGGTACCATGTTTTTAAAAAAATTAGGAATGTTTTTTCTTTTAAGTGGTGTTAACAGTTCTATTTCTTCCTGTCATAAGTGCATTTGGAGAAGTGGATTAAAGTAGTAGCTACACCTTGGTATAATGTTAAAGATCTGTTGGGAGCAGGTTAACCTTCTTTCCACAGCATGTGTTTAGAATGGGTGGTAAGGTAGCATCCTTATGTTGTGTATTATTTTATTATTATTTGGTGCCTGTAAGGATGCTGGGGAGGGACTTCATTAGGGACTGTAGTGATAGGACAAGGGGTAATGAGTTAAAACTTAAACAGGGGAAGTTTAGATTGGATATAAGGAGGAAGTTCTTTACTGTAAGGGTGGTGAGGCACTGGAATGGATTGTCCAGGGAAGTTGTGAATGCTCCATCCCTGGCAGTGTTCAAGGCCAGGTTGGACAGAGCTTTGAGTGGCATGGTTTAGTGTGAGGTGTCCCTGCCCATGGCAGGGCCGTTGGAACTTGATGATCTTAAAGTCCTTTCCAGCTCTAACTATTCTATGATTCTGTGATTCTAGGATTCTATGATTATACATATATATATATGCACAAATGACAATATTCAGTTCAATAGTAACATCCAATACCATGTCCAACCTGGAAGTGTCTCTATGTCTCTATATGTCTGTGTACAGAACACAGACGTTTATATACATTATGTGTTGTTACGTGTGATTGCAAGAACAGCTTGAACTCATAGTTCAGACAAGCTATGTACGTATAACTGAGCATATATAGGGGATCTTCCTATACTGATAACATTTGATGCTTTGTCCCGTTCAATGATGTCTTTGTTAAGGCTGTATTTAGCATTTTGAGTACATAATTGTCTTTAAAACAGACAGCATTTTTAAAATCACTTGCTTGCAAAATACTTTCTTTTCCTCTCCCAAATATAGCAATCCTCTTTTTTTGTCTCTCTTAGAGTGAAAATTTTCTGACATCCAAATGGCAAGAACAAGCCTTTGGCTAATTATAGGTGTTCTGTAAGAAAGATGGAGCAGTTCTAAGGTTCAATGTCTTGAAGCTCTTCAGGGCTACACACAAAATCTGTAATACCATTGTAAAATAAAAAGATAAGTTTAGAGGTGGTTCTTTTTTTTTTTCTTTTTATTTAATGCATGGAATGACCTAAAATATATTTCCTCTGTGTTTTTTTTAAACTTTTCAATGCTTTCAAAATCATTTTTGTTTAACAGAATGTAATTTCATGTAGAAAATATGAGAGCTTAGTGGAATGCTCTAGTGGTCTAGCATATTATGGTATACAAGTTTTATTAATTATAATTTCTTCAATTATCTTGGGATAACTCCCAAGCTTTGCTTCTTGTAAGAGGAGTGCTTGTTGCTGAATCATGATGATGGTACTTTAAGCGCTTTTACCTTATGCCTTCCCTTTATATACACACCTGTGAGATACCCTGGGTAGTAAAGATAGATTCATATTCTGTGTGGTTTGTTTCACACACTGAGAATTTAGAGTATTTGCAGAAATTGAAGTTATTGCCAGTGCATGTATTTATTCTGTTAAGATCTTTTAATGTTTCTTTTCTTCTTTAGTTGATTTTTCCCTTTTCTGTGTTTAATTGGGAGTGATGATACATAA
The DNA here is from genome assembly GCF_033783945.1 of Neopsephotus bourkii. Lineage (NCBI taxonomy): Eukaryota > Metazoa > Chordata > Aves > Psittaciformes > Psittacidae > Neopsephotus > Neopsephotus bourkii. Next base: position 1,165,089 of record NW_026901866.1, on the reverse strand, counting down.
TAACCACACTAAAGTATATACCATTTGGTAACAGTGCAGTATTCTAGCCTCAACCAGGCTGTAGTGTGGAAATGCAGGGTTTTGGGGTAGATAAGATTTCATTTTTGTAAGAAATGTAGAAATGAATGCGGAATGCATTTATGTTTTACAACTTGGCCAAACAGTGGACTTCACTGTGATGTAACCTATTAAGTTGGAGAAGCTTTTCTGTGTAGCTGCCCTGCGGTGCTGAAAGTAAGTTATGAATGCTGTACTGTTTAAGAGCAGAAAGGTTTGCCTGGAAGAGAGCGGTATGCCTGGGCCCCCTGCTATTGAGAAGATGCCAGTCAGAAATGAAAACGTCTTTCATGAAACTATAGTGAATTTCCCTGTGATACAGTACAATAATGCAAGGAATTTTTTGTCAAAACCTGTAGAAATAAGTATAATACCTTGGAAATTGCTAAGAAGTACTTGCTTATGAAGGACTATTTTAAGAGGTCACTGCCAAAAATAGGTGTGATTTTGGCAGTTTTAGAAGTGACAGGATTGAGGAGTTTAAGCCATTTCCCCCACATCTCCCCCCCCCCCCCGCCCTTTGAGATCTCCTGTTTCTTTTGCCTTTTGGTGACAACTACAAAAGATGTCTTCTGAGAAAAATGCTTTCTGCATGACATCAGAATAAAGGAATGTTCCACACTATTCAGTATGCTTAAAAGTATTGGTTGACTGAAATAACATTACATTTAAAATTAATGCTGAGCAGAAGGCCAGTTAAGAGATAAAACAGAGCAGATCATGTTTTTGCAAACTTTTATCTTTAAGAAACATTGGTTTATTGGATTTTGTAGAAATGTTTTCTTTAATAAAATTATGCTGTATGTAACAGCATGATAAAACAAAGAGAACTGCTGTTTTGTCATGTGATGGAATGCATGTAGCCACAGGTAGACTGAAATATTTGGAATCAGAAGGTAAAAGTAGATGCACATAGGAAAAAGCTGTAGGAAATGTATTTGCTTTTGTAAAAAGTCTCATTTTTTTTTCTTTGTCAGTTGTTACTTTTTATTTTGTCTGACTTCAATTAACTATTCGTGTAGTATTAAGAAGAAAAGCTAATTATTCTCACAATTCATGCATTTAGAAAAGTGCATTATGAAAGTGCAAAATACATTATTGCTTGGACACTAGCCTTTACATTATTCCTTGGCATAGTATAACTTTCATTGGCATTTGGTATAGTCAAAGGAAGAATTGGGGAAAGAGTATTTAGAAATAGAAAAAGAAACAGGTAAAGCTTAAGCAAATACTTCCTAAACATAGTATACACAATAAACAGTATTGATACTAGTTATGGTTTTTAATTAAGAATTGTATCAATTATAAATGTAGGGGGCTCATTTTTCAGAATCATGAAAATGTTTATTTAATTACTGCTTGTAGTGTTAATGAATAGTTACCCATGACTGATCAATGGATCTTTTGCCTTGTTGCAGAGAAGAAGAGGCTTAAGGTGCAGTCCAGTTCATAGGTGAGAAGGAAAACCTAAGCTTACATGATCAGGTAGTAGATGATTTCACATCAAACTCTTGGCGCATTGGTGTGAAAATCTACATGGATTTGTAGGGCAGAATAGAGGTCCAAACCTTGGCCTTGAAAATATGTGCAGGGAGGAATTTCACTCATACAGATGTCAGCCATATCCTTCACTGGAGGCATGGAAGAGTAGAAATTGGGCAAGGTGCCAGTTGCCATCATAAGTGGGACATTCTTGCAGTTCAGCTTTGTTAAGTAGGTACTGGCCATATGCTGCAAGTGTTATCTAGGTTTTAGTGTTGGTTATATGAGTCCCCTTAAATTTAGATTTCAATTTAATAAACTAAAACCACTGTAGAGTCTGTAATCTAAGCAGAAGAATGAGAACACATCCCCAGAGTAGCTAAAGGAGAGGAAGCAAAGCTGTCAGAGCAGTAGGCTGCGGGAAGGTGCTTGCATCCCCTCCTAGAAGCAAGCTGCCTGCTCTGGACGTTTCTCAGTCAGCACCCGCTGGGTAAGAGCCCCAGTGAGCTGTGGAAGAGCTGAACCCAGCTGTCCAACAACCCAAGTAATGGCAGAACTGCAGCACTGAAGGGAACCAGGGAATTACAGATATTTTTTTTTTTTTCAGAAATGAAAGTTTCTGTATAGGTATGCCCAGTTCCTTTGAGTAAACATCTGTGGGAAGAGCATGGGTGTTTTTATAAAGCTTGTGGAAGAAGAAGGGAGAAACAGGAGAGAAAGAATTGCATGATGAGGGTTGCTACAGTATTGCCAACTCTCATCTAATTATGAGTTAATGAGACTTGATGTTTTACTTGAAATCCTCTAGCATCCTGTGCTTGTGTATTTCTTTTAGCTTTTTTTTAGTGAGACTGAAAACATTATAGGCTCAGAACCAAGAAGATTTCTATCTCAAAGTGTATTCATGTATTGTTATCGGTACTATTTTATTATTTTGATTATGAATTTCCTGAGATTTTTATTGCTGCATTTGTCAGCCCTTCTACACTGGGTACCTTTTAATGAATCCATACAATGTCTTACACCAAAGGAGATACCACCTATATTCACATCTTGTAGCATGAGAAGCGTCACAATGCATGAGAAGCAAAACAGAGGAAGGGGTCATACTGTCCTCTGTATGGACTTCCTCTGTATGGACTCTCTGAAGCAAGTCACATCTGCACAACAGAATATTTCAGATAGAAAAGTTTTGCTATCTTCTTCTCCTACCGTAAACTGTACTGAATAATGAAGTTAACATTTGATACAGTCATAGGGTTATGTGGGGAGATACCTAGAATATACTTGAGGTGAAAAAAGGAAGGAAAAAAAAATTGTATTGTTAATTTTAACTTTGCATTTTGGAAATAAATACTAAAGTAGTGAGGATAGCACCATCAGGCAGACAGCAGGTGGGCCAAGCAGCAGGAGGGAAATGATACTTGCTGCACCTGCTCTGCACACTTTAAAAAAAAAAAAGAAAAAAGAAAAAAGAAAAAGGAAAACATTGGCAATTCCTGCACAATGCCTACTTTTACTTTTATTCTGGTATTTCATTTCTGTGTTTTCTTAGTTCATCTTAAAATATGTGGGAGGGAGATCTTGAGGTTTTAGACCACTTTGTGCCGTGTGGGTTTATATGTATACTTACATTCTTACATGTAACACTATGCTACCTAAACTGTAGTGAAATGCCAATAATGGTAAACCTCTTTTTTATTTTCCTGATGGAGATAGTCCATTACTATTATCCCCATTTTACAAGTGGACAAAAACTAAGTACAGAAAGAGGTCAGCACCAAGTCATTGCTTAATTGTGAACATAATTTATGGGTTATAGCTCAATTGGGTAGAGGATGGAGCCAATGCATAAAAATGGCTTTAGTTTCCTTTTGTTCTCTTGCTTCTCTGCTGGATCAGTAACACTGTACTTCACTGAAGAATCTGCTGTCTGGTCTAATTTCAGTCAGATTGAAAACATCTGCAGAAGTCAGAAAGTGCATCGAATATCAGTGTGGCAAAGGAAGTGGCTAAGCCTGGCCCTATTTTTCTTGTACAACAAGCAGCAAAGACAACAGCATGCAAGCTCTAAGTTAGATATGTGGTGCAGTAGGATCAGCTGTAACTAGTCAAGGCAAGATTACCCAATTAAGTCATTATTAGGGCCATTGTATACTGAGCATATGTTGCAAAGCAGCTGGATTCGGCAAGTAGATTTGACTCCAGTTTGCTGGCTCCTTTAGTATGAAGTATTAAAGGACATTTCCAGAGAGATGGTTGGTCTTAAAAAAAAAAAAAAAGAATTCAGGATTAAGGTCACTGGTGTTCCTGGCTTCCATTCTTCAGTCTGCTACAACTTGTTTCAAATGATCTTAGGTAAGTCACTCTGCTTTATTTCTCTCAGCTTCCTCCTTGGTGGAATTTTGCTTCATTGTCTCACACAGACATGAACCCAGGACAGACAGCCTTAACTTTCTTAGTCTGCCTTTGTATGGAGATGCTCAAGCTGCCATATCCTCATGGCTGTCCTCTGGACTTGCTCCAACAGATCCATGTCTTTCTTATGTTGGGGACACCAGAACTGCACACAGTACTCCAAGTGGGGTCTCATGAGAGCAGAGTAGAGGGGAAGGATCTCCTCCTTTGACCTCATCACACTGCTTTTGATGCAGCCCAGGATATGGTTGGCTTTTTGGACTGACTGTTTACTGCTGGCTCATATTTAGTTTCTCATCAGTCAGCACTCTGAAGTCCTTCTCCACATTGCTGCTCTGAATCTCTTCTCTGCCTAGCCTGAATTGACCAATTAACATGTTCTTCATTGGCCACCAGTGATTCAGGATTTTTATGATGAAATGAATTTTACCTTTACTCAAAGGTAAAATTGTCAAGGCTTGTACTTGATCATAGCTCTTTAGAAGTAGTATAGATGCTACTTTTCTGTTTAATGCTTGCTTTATTCTGAAAGAGGTGAAGAATCACTGAAGAACTGAGCATAGCAAATAGACTGTTGTCCAAGACCTATGATACTTCCAGACAGCAGAATCAACTATTTCTTATTAGGGCAGTATAGAAGCCTTTAGTTTAGCAATAAACTACAGTTGCCTTGAAATGAGAGTTATAGATAGCTTGATTGAGTAGATTAACTAGGTGCTGTATTATTCCTTAAATGAGAGCTCCCACAGATGATTTTCCAAATCTATGAAGTACTTTCTACATGGTTTGTCAATCACTGAGAGTATATTTGTTGCAGAGCCCATTCTACCTGCAAAAATGGTGGCTTGCATCCACCTTAAGAGAACTTTTTATGAGATGGATTGCATAAATAACTAAACTTTTTTTTTTTTGAGGAAGTTCCCCTTTATCTCTGAAGTGTGTACTGTATGTTTAATTAAGCTGTTGCTGTCACATTACTTAGTAAGTCAATCCAGATATCTGAAAGAGAAACTGAACCATGTGTCCGTAAAAAGAAAGCATTAAGAAAAAAAAAATCCATGCAAATAACATGTTTTGAAGAGAAGTTTCATGTTAGGTGGCAAAGCTTTTATTTCTAATGTGAAATTAGAACAATTAAGTAATTCCAACAAGTTATTTAGATGTTTGTTCCTTTTATTAGTCATTTATAACTGTAAGACAGCTTTGCATCTTGAAATACAGCAAGTTGTGTGTAGGGGGGAGGTGTTGTGTCTTGTGGTTTTTGTGATTTCCCCCCTCCAATGGAAAATAAATATGTAATTGAGTAGGTATAAAGCTTTATTGCAACACATACAGTGGTGTAATTACAAAAGACAGGCAGGCTACTGCAGATGGGCTGTCGTTTGGCTCTTTTGCACTTCAGCAAGAGAAAATTTCCCCTTCCCTTTAGTATAGATTCTCTTTCAGAAGGTGACAATCATTATATTCAAGTGTGAAGAAAGTGTAGCTGCCCTGACTTTAGCTATTCATTGCCTGTGAAGTTCTAATCACTGAGGCAGCTGAAGATGAAGTCCTATTTCTTCACAGGTCAGCTACAGTGCTGGTAATCAGAATGAAAGCTTCTATAACCTAGTCTGCTTACTCAGACAACTTCCTTATGAGAAAGAGAAGCAGGGAGCACTGGCCTAGAATGGGTAGTGGGGTGATTTCGGGTTGAGTTTTTTGTGTGTATTCTTTTTTGTTCGTTTGTTTTTTTTTGTTTTGTTTTTGTGGGTTTTGGTTTTGTTTGGCATTTTTGTTTTATTTTCTGTGTTGTTGGTTTTTTTTTTTTTTTTTGCAATAGGCCTGATTCTAGTCTAACGTAGGTTAATTTTGTTTATTGGCACAGGTCTTATAAGGTAGACATGCTACTGTAGCCAAGTATCAGGTTGCATGTCCCCCTCTTTAATTTCTTCAGAACTTGCCATGAGACTGTATGTACATAGTTTCTAGATCTTGATTTTTACTTTTTAATTTTTTAAATACTTGACCTTTTAGGATATATGTCCTGAATTATCTGTTATATATATGTATATATTTTTCTCCTAGCTATATTAAGTCTTTATAAGTTGTGTTATCTATATCTTCTTTCTGAAAATATATGTATATATTTATTTAAGTATTATTTTAGCTGTTAAAGAAATTCAGTTTATATACTGCAAAATGAACTTTAACATTATATTAAAAAAAGCTTATGGTGGCATTCTGAAATTCTTTAAAGAAGACTGTGATTCCCATTTCTGAATCTGTAAATCTTCAGTCTTCTAATAGGCCACAAGTACAGCCACATAGCGTTTATAATAGTTAGAAACTGTTTGAGACTATCACACAAACTGCAGATCACTAATCACCACACAACTAGGAAGCTAAGATACTTGTTTGTATGGTTCTCTCCATGGTATTGCATTGCTTCATCTTTGTAAATTCATTTCATCACTGGAAATCCTTGTGCAGTTTAGGTGCAGGGATGGATAATAAGGCTTTTTGTGTTTTATAACAAAAGCATATGAGGAAAGATTGAGAAAGTAATTGCTTCTTTTTGGGTTGTCATCAAAATACATGATTCTGTAGCTGAAAGAAGATTCTGGTGTGCTATCTGTGCTGCACACTGAGGACTAAATGCTTTCTATCTTGCACAATAGTAATGACAAGTAATTGAGGAGCTCTGCAGGATACGGAGGAAGTTTTAATTTGCGTGCTAAAGACTGTTGAAAAGACACATCATATCTTGCTTCTCTTTGATGCTGGTTTTCATTGCCAACACTGTAGGCTTTCTGCTTGCTGTAGGTCCATAAAGTTACACGAAAAAGAGGCTGGTCTTGCTTCTTATTTCTTCAGCCTCCCTTTCCTGCTGCCTTTCTGCTCTGTTCATCTTCTGCTAATGCTGACAAAACCTGTTGCAGATACTGGTTTGAGCTGATTTGCTTTGTGCCATATGCCATACGTTAATAATTCTTATACCCATAAGCAGCAGTTGAAGGTGGAGGAAGTTGCTTTTACTCTGTAATAACATGTCACAGTGATGTTTATAATATAGCGTTATAAAAGTAATAGTTACATGTGGGTCATATTAGCCTTCAACCAACAAAATACTTGGGCATATGCTTTAACTCTAATCTAGTGAGTAATTCCATTGACCCCAATGCACTGCTTACCTACTAAAAAACAGAGTGTATAAGTGCTTTCCATACTGCAGTCTTCATCAGTAACCTGCATATTGTATATGTGTGTTGCTCGGATGCACAGGATATTCATGGGTGAATTATTCCTTTATATTTGGTAGGATGGAATAGTATTTTTGTATCTATCTTCTCTATTCATTTTTCACATGTTAATGACATTCATCTTGTCTGTCTGTGGTGTTTTTAATGTGCCCATCACCAGAGTATCTGCCTATCTCTTCTGTAAAATAAATGCCTCTCAAGAAGAGATAGGAATGGTAATACATGTGTAATTATAAAAAAAAAAAAAACCCAAACCAACAACAAAGAAAAAAACAAACAAACAAAAGGAGGTTATTACTGAAAGATAGTAGTCTGCCTTCCCCCACTGATACTTATTTTTCCCAGTGACAAAATCTGCAGCAGAAAGCACTGAGGAACAAGTTTATCAATTTGAACAGGCCAACTGCACAACTAAATGTATGTGAAACTTAACAAATCCCTTGGGGAAGCTGACTGTAAGAATTTCCTAGTCTGTGTCGAGTTACTGAGGTGTGACATGGTGGATTGAACTTAATGCCTTAGGCAAGCACAGTCAAATAGAGAGAGTTTAAGATTTTGCTGTGTCCATGAAGGGATCTGCTGGTAGTTGTCTAAATTAAGCTTTCAGAAAAGGATATAACACTATCATGAGCTCTTTCCCTTGAATATTTTGGCAGGTTATTCTGGTTTAAAAGAAATCCAAGTAGGATTTCCTCTGTGCAAGCTTTGTAGCAGTTGCAGAAAGATTGAAGGGTTATTCCTCTTACCAGGAACAGCAAAGTACTGAAACAGGAATTTTTCCGTTACGTAGGGCTGTCTGTTTTAAAGGCATAGCATCCAAAACCAAGGATCCCTACCTGCATGGGAACGGAGTGCTATGACCCTGTAGGTGTTGCTGAAGCTAAGACTGTTGAACTATGCACTTGCCCTGGGTTTCTCACGACCTCCTTTCTTCTTGCTTGCATCTCTGTGAAGGGGAAATAGATCCTGGTGACTAGTCTGGCTTCAATGATCTTTATGACCCTATGATGCCTAGCTTGAAGAAGGCAGCAGCGTCCTCTTATAAAGAGTCTGCATACATACTGCAGAGTTTAAATGAGGTCTGTCAGTGACAGCAGTGCCTTCAGTTTACAGTGGTGAAGCCACCACTTGCTATGTACATGCCAAGAGTTGGAAAGCTACCAGGAGGGAGAGGAAAAGTGTTGGTACCCAAGTGCCAGACAAATCCAGACAAATGAGCTTAAGAACTTTTGGAGTATTTTGGTTTTTTCGAGCAGAGGTGTGCTGGCATCCTGGAGAGCTGGAGTTTTTAATAAACTGTCTGCAGCACAGCTTCAGCTGTAGATGATGCAGCTGCAAGCATAGCCTTGCCCCATGTCTGGCATGTAACTTGGAGCAAAACTGCAGCTGGTAGAGCTGGGCCCCAAGTAGAGGGGCAGGATTTGAGTTGCCTTGGTCATAGCCCATGGTGGTGGCAAAGTGAAGAGAGGCTTCAGAGTTGTTACTTCTCTTCTCCTTCAAAAGAGGCTGGAAACCTAGATTTCACTGTGAGCTGTTCACCTTCAGTTCTCATTGGGATCTCCAGCATCATTTCTTCTCTAGTGTGTACACACACAGCTGTAAGTGATGTTAGGACTTCTTGCATTCCACAAAACACCCAGCTTCTTGAGTCACTGCAGTGTAAATAGCGTATTTACAAGGTGGCCTGCATGTAAGACACAGGAAACACCATAATCATTTCATAATCTGAGGCAAGCATTAATTGGCTGTGGAGTGTTCTCCCACCTTGAGATTTGGACATGAGCAGTTTTTTTACTGTTCTCTGACTTCTTGGGTGTTTTGGTTTTTAACTTGTTACCAGATTATTATTATTATTATTATTAAATTCTTTTGTTGTTCATCTAAACTGGCTAGATGGAAGTTTGGCTTAATGCCTAGTAAAAATTGGGCAGGGAACATTAAGCTAATATATACTACTTGGATTGTTTAGAGGTGATATGGGGCTGAGGTGCCACTGCCTATTTTTCAACTCTGTTTAGATCATAATATTCCTTTACCTCTTTGCCTTGCCAATATTGATGGTGATCTTGGCTGTAGGATGAGCCTATGCCCTTTTCTCATTTTTTACTCCAGAACCTCCAGCAATTAAATAGAGTCAAATACGTATAATGGGATATAAGAATGCTGCTGACCTCTCCTGCTGAGTAAGATGTTTACATCAAATTACTACTGTTTTTAGTTGGATGACAAGAATTGCTGAGTATACTTCTCATGCTGTCCTAGACAAACTGTTGGTTAAGTGCTGGACTTGAGCTTGGGCCTGCCTAGCTTTTGATGCTACCTCAGAATTTCTGGTTCCAGAGAGATGAGATGCTGCTCCAAACCCCATAGGAAAAGGGAGTTAAGCATGGACTCTTCATTAGGTACTGTAGTGACAGGACAAGGGGTAATGGGTTAAAACTTAAACAGGGGAAGTTTAGATTGGATATAAGGAGGAAATTCTTTCCTGTTAGGGTGGTGAAGCACTGGAATAGGTTGCCCAAGGAGGTTGTGAATGCTCCATCCCTGGCAGTGTTCAAGGCCAGGTTGGACGAGGCCTTGGGTGATATGGTTTAGAGCCAGGTGTCCCTGCCCATGGCAGGGGGGTTGGAACTTGATGATCTTAAGGTCTTTTCCAACCCTAACTATTCTATGATTCTGTGTGAGTTAGTGAATTTAATCTGTCTGCTATTGCTCAGAGCAAGCAGTAGTCTGCTAGCACAGTGACCAATGCTGAGAGCTAATTACCATAATTCATTAGCAAAGCCTCACTTCCTGGATGATTTGAGTTGATTAGTAGGCACTTTGTTCTATCACCTTTTTTGGCTGAGCATTCATTTAGAGGTTTCAGACTCGGAAGACTTAATGGATTTACATGTAGCACTTACCCAGCAGGGAGAAAAAATTGAAATCTAATGCAACCTGTTGCTTTTCATGTAGACTTGGGTATTTGGTGCAAGGGTTAATGCGAAGGAGACTTTTTAACTCTAAATAGTGAATTCCGTTTTATCCCCCCACCCCCTCCCGTGCTTTCCTTCTGAGCCCTCTTACCTTGTTGTATCAGCTGATCACAGCTGACCACTTTCGGAGAACTTTATAGTAATTTATTTTTCAAATGTTAATAACTTTGCAGTAGGTTGTACACCTTTCTGAAGAGGAGTGAGAGGTATGCAAGTTTTCTGTGGGACTGAGAAAACATGTATAATGACATAAGCCATTATTTTGCAGGTACAGGGGGGAAAAAAGCTACTACTGGTCTGCTACTAATGTGTGACTGAGAATGACCAGCTTTTTGTTTCCTTATGTATTTTAGTAGACAGTGGTATGTAGTAGGAGCCTGCAAGTCATGAGCCTGTAGAAGGTCCCAGTTAAACTGGAGGTTGTACCAGTTGCACTAAACCCTATACTTGCAGATTTTGAGCAGAGTTTAGTGACTGTTCCTCCTATTTGTGGATTTAAATTTTGTCTGTCCTTTTTTGTATGTTTGGACTAAAGTGTTGTTCAGTCCAGCTGTCTATGGACAAATAAAACCCATAATAAATAGGAAAATTTTGTTGATATCTTGTTCAAGCTAATATAAATTACAGGCAAGATCAGCTTTCCCCAGGTTGTTTCCTGAGGACACAACACTTCAATTTTTGCCCCCCCTTTTTTTTTTTTTCTCTGCTTCTCAGTCAGTGAAAAACTAAAAAGATTAAAATAAAAAGTGTGTTTTTGAAGAAAGGCTAAAAATCCTACCTTTCCTTCCAGAGGGTTACTTTTGGGGTGAGAGGGAAGCATGCAGTATTGGTGGATTTGATTTTAAGTATTGAACTGGGAAGGAAACATCTTGGTGTGGGGGAATGAGTCCTTTTTAAATTCTCATCAAAAGGGATCTATAACCTTTGAAGTACAGGAGTGCAGTATTGAAAATAAATAGATGTATTAGACCAGAAATGAGCAAGCAGTGAGGTTATTTTCTTCAGCAAGGTGTGTTAGTGTATATATGAACATATAGGTGTTTGTCAACATAATGACAAATTATGCAGGCGCTTTACACATTAAGTGAATCAAGTAATAGGTAACTTACACCTTATCTGATGTTACAGTTACTTGAATACCCTTCAAAAGATGCTGGGAATTCAGTTTTCTGGCTGGCTAGATTTGTTTGAAAACACTCAAATACTCATGATTTTTCTGGTTGTCACTTTTTTTCTGTTCTTAAAACTTTCTTTCACCAATTTTTGGTATGTGTGCAGTAAGACAGGAAAGGAAGAGTTACTGCAACGCAAAGTTTTATTGTCATATACAGGTATTACCTCATTTTTAATACCTCAAAACAGAAGAGTTCAAATCTCATCAGTATTGGTAGACATAGGCGTTTGACATTAGGGCTGGACTGCATTTCTCTGAGGTCCAATGTATATGGTGTTTTGCCTTGGGCTCTCATTATTTACTACTGCAAGGACTATTGGCTGTCAGATAATTCTGTGGTGTGAGTTACTGTATTTCAATAAAGCTGTGGCCTTGGCCTTTAATCTGGTTACCAGAGAGCTATGTTTTCTGTCTCTGTAGCCCAGAGTGGCATTTACAATGTAACAAACGTTTTAAAGATGTATTTTCTTCTAGCACATAAGAATGTTGTTCCAACTTAGTGTTTGTTCCCTGAAAGAAGCATGCATCTTCAAATACTTGATTTCTAATATGAATAGTAACCTGACTAGCCTTATACCTTAACAGTGTCCTGGCTTTAAGGAAAAGGTTTTCCATTGTGCTGAAAAGACTTGACAGTGTCTGCTCTTTCCATCGTGAGTTTTGCCTAGAGGAAACTAGCCAAAGTTGTTGGAAAAGCTAATGTTTCAGTAAATTGGGATGTATTATGCTTTTAAACTTTGAAGTTTATTTCTAGTAATGAGCAATTATGCAACATCATGATGTATTAATATTTAGTTATAACTGAAATATTACAAAGAGATAAGAAAAATATACATTTAATTTCTTAGACTCAATCTTAATAAAATTATTTTTATTAAAATTCAATACCTGCAGCACTGGCAGGTGAAGGTCTAAATTGACTTTAAACCTTTCCTAGTTGTGAGGTTCTGTTAGAGCCCTCTGGCATGGTGAAGGGGTGTGCCAGTTGCAAAGGCTGCTCTAAGTTGAAACTAAATAAACACAGAGGTGGAGGGCCTAAAAACTGGCATGAAATAGCTCTGCCTTCCATCCATTGATAAACAGATCTGGCTGGCTTCCCACTGATAAAGATGATTCAAAAGTCTGTTGTGTCCAGGACTGCTGGCAGAGACGTTTTAGTTTCACTTTCAGTTACCATGTGCAGTATATCCTACCAGGCTTTGCTGTGCTTTCTCTGCTCTTCTCATCATCAATGTTATTCTGTTAAAATTGACTGGTTATATGATTTGTTAACATTTAGAGCACCAGTAAATGGAAACTTTTGCCAAACTTGGATTTTAAGCGTTTCAGAAGCTTGCACAGTGATGCGCTCCATCTAATCTAGTGTGCAGCTGATGTGCAAAACAATGTTGTTATGAACAGCTAATTTATTTGCTGCTAAATGGAAATAAATAACAAATAGTAATTAATTACAGCTTTTTCTTATCATGAATTATCTGTAAACATATTCTCAAACACGTTAGCTATTCTAATGTTTCAATCAAAATTTAAGTTTATTTTTTGCTGATTTGGGAGGTGCTACTTGTGACACTACTTAGGATGTGCAGTTTTAGCTTTTTCTATTTAATTCATAGTTTTTATTCCCCAGTTTAATTGATGCAATTTTAAAATTGGTTATCCCAAATATTAGTGGTTATGCACTCTGCATTAGGCAAAGCAATTCTGTGTTTCTTTGCACTATTTTGTTAGCTTGCCAGAGCTCTGGTAGAAATCAAAAATATGGGAATATGACAGAATTGAAGCTGGAAAACCAGTAAAGTGAACAGTTTCACTTTCTGCAGCTTGGGAACAGAAATGTATGAAAAATAAATGGCTGCCATGTGAAGTACTCTATGGATAAGGATAATCTATTCTGTGCACTTTCCTAGATATATTACCTTCCCAAGAACTTCTGCATATTTGTCCCTTCTCTGTCCTTCCTTACAAGTTAACATTTGTAAACTGCTTAATCCCCTCTCAACATGTTCATATAACTTCCACTGACACTAATGGTAATCACTTATGTTTAGTGCCAAAGAAATAGGACCTCTCTTAAGGTACAGTTAATTTCATTTGCATGAAGCCATGTAATTGACAGGTCCAAAAATCCACTAATGCAATCTAGGACCAAGGTTTTGAGGCTGTATGCAATGTATAGCCTTTCAAGTCACTCCTCCGGTTGCTTGGCCTTGTTTGCCTATATCTAGCATTTCCATGGCTACCATTTGGCTAATTTTCAGGTTTCTGATTAGTTTTCCTGTTGCTTTTTTTGTCTGTCAGATAGGAGTTTGCAATGCTTTCAGAAGATGTAATATATCCTGTGATTAAAGACAGTAGGCTTCAAGAAAGTGCACTTCATTAAACTCAGAGAATTGGTAGGTACTTTTCTCTAGGAAGCAAGTGCATTGGCCAGGTGATGTGAAGGCAGTTGATGGTTCTTTAGAGAAACATTCATAAGGACTGAAACACTAACTCTACTAATACAAAGAAAGGAAGTTTAACACAAGTGCTAATACAGTAATTGCATTATCTTTATGTATATACTATGGCATCAGTGTAGCATGTAAGTGTAAACTGAAAGTATATCAGATGGATGTGTTTTGGCATGAGTCTGGACTTCATTTTGCACAAAGCAAAAGTCTGTAAGACTTCAAATTATGGCACAACATGACTAGAGGATCCTTCTATCTATGTTTCCTTTGTTTTCTGGGATGGTGAAATCCTAAAGGCTGTTTGTGCATCTGAGCTTCTGCTCCTTTTTCTGTTTGGCTATACCTTATTTGTCTTATGATATGTTTTCTGTTTGGATGTAATATATTTGTCTTATGAAACATTGTGCTCAGTCAGATTATTTAGAGTAGATACAAACAGAACTGTTTTGATTTGGGAGAATATTGAATATTTATAAAGATCCTTGGAAGTGAATTACAAATATTTGCTGTTAGATATAAATTGGTTCTCTGGTTTACTACTGTGTGAGGCTTTTGGAAAAGATTAAATAAAGCTCAGGACTACTGAATCATGGAATTCAATGTGGAAAAGACCAGTTAAATCATCCAATCTTTCTGCCTATATACAGTGAATCTCCACAGTTCATTTTCTAGCTTTCTGCTTTGTTCTAGTATAAAACATCAAAAGCTAGTGGGCTTCTGCCATCTACTCAGTGAGACTGTTCTATGGCCTAATATACCCTGCTTTGAGGAAGATTTTCACAGTGATGCACATATTCATGCTTTAACCTCATCCTATTTCTAATTGGTCCTGTATGGTTCTAGTTAAGTGGATACAAGCTTTCCAGTTGTAATTAGACCTTAAGTAGTCCTTTGCAACTGCAGGATGATGATCCTGTAGATCTGTGGAGAATCCATACATACTTGCTTAGCCTTCTGGTGGTATTGCATCTCATAAGCTGACTGCTGTGAGAGTGCTAATTGGTCTTCAGATTTGCGTCACTAGGGAGTGAGTGCCTGGAACAGACAGGTGATAGGTGGATAGAGTCCCTCAGCAACAGTTTTTTCTTCTTGTCTTTATATACCTGTTTTTAGGACACTCTGTATGGTATTGGATAGGATGCCAGAATTTTTGTGGTTAAAAACTGTATGCCTGCATATGCCCAAGGTAGAGGGAAGTCACTGACTGCAAATGTAGACAGTTTATAAAAATGTGGGTGGATTTCTTTGCAAGCTGAGTTTTGAACCACTGAGAAGGCTGATCAGGGTATAGCTGTTGGTGTTCGAAATAAAGTCCATTCCTTCTTTATGTAAGAAAGGTGGGTTTTTTGGTTAGTGGAGTGCTCAGTAATCAATGTGCCTCTAAAAATAGAACTTGTTTCTCAAGCCACCTGAGTATTATAGGCAGTAAGAGACAGCTTTTTGTGGACAGCTGGATAATAGTGATCAAAAGAAAGCTGAAGTAGTGCTGTCCAGTAAAATAGATCACTGCAACCAGACTGTATTTGTTTAGCAGCTATGAAACCGATACCTCTGGAAATTATTTGACTGTGTTAAGTGGAAGGGTTAAAAGAATTTGGGCTGTAGCTCAGTGGAGATTTGTAGAATAAAAACGGGGTTTGTATTTCTGCTGAATGCTTATGAAGTGAAAAACCTTAGACACCTGCTGCCTCTGTATTCTAGTCCTGCACTCACATACCCCCTACAGCTCTCTACTTCCACGAAGTCTGAGAAACATAGGCAGGGATCCCGCAAATGTTGGATCTTCCAAAATTATCATGATTCCTTTACTTCAGTGGTGCTTTTTTTTGTTAACTATCTCAGTGGTTTGAGCACCCAGTCTAGAAACAAAACTTTATGTGAACTTTTGGTAGAAACCAAAATATTGATGACTTCCCCTATAGCCCATTTTGATGCTGCCCTTTTATATCTTAAGTTACATAGAATATTCACTGATAGAGAAGGCAAGGCTTGGCAGAAGCTGTAAAGCAGTAAGAGCAGAACACTAAGTCTGCCACTGACTGCAGTAACTGATGGCTTTTACTCCCTGTGGTCTGGATCCTGGCTGTTACATCAATTGTAGGTTCCTAACACTGGTCTTGCAACACAGTAGCTTAAAAGAAAAGCTGTAGTTGTATATTTTTGAAGAGGAAAGAATGATGTGAAGCATAGTGCCATCAGTGATAGTTGCAATTGGTAATAATAGTCGTAGGGTACGGGAGATAGTCTGACACATTCACTTGTGTTTGTCTAATGCTGACAGCCTGCAAGGTGCAGCATGTTTGCTGGCCTCTACAGCATCAGTAGGGAAGGAGAGCTCCCTCCACTTGTGCCCCTTATATGAGACTCCCAAACAGTAAGCAGAACACAGACTTTTGGCTCCTCTTTTTGCGAGGTCAATTATTATATAAGTAGCAGCAGCATATAAACAAGCAACCATTTTGGATTTAGTTGCATTCAAACAAAAGGGAAAGGGCAAAAAAGAGAACTGAGCATGTTTCTACAGAAACATACAGGAGTTATTTTTTTTTATTATGTCTTCTACATAAAAATGCTAGAAAAGCAATGAAAATGTTCAAGGGGTGAGTGATGGTTTTTACTTGCAGAAGATGACAACTTATAGGGAGATGAAATGGGTGCTTTTACAAGTTGGAGAAATGAGACAGCAAGTGAAGAGCTGTTGTGGAGTGAGCAAGGTTTGGTTTGGTGTGGTTTTTGGTGGTGTTTTGTGGGGTTTTTTTTTTGTTTTTTTTTTAATTAAACACTGTAATTCTTGCGATGTGAATCTGTGTATGTGTACAAAAAAGTAACTGCCACATAAAACTAGTAAAAAGATGGGGGAGGGCCGAATGTTTGCAGCTATAAACTAAAAAAACATAAAATAAAATAAATTATTCTTTCTGCCCTTGTGGCATCATGTGCATGTAGAAGTAATTAAAAAAAATAAAAACATTAATTTGAACTCTCTGTAATAGTAACTACTAGTTATGAGTAATAGGTGAGTGTACACATTATTATAACAGCAATATGCCCAGATGATTTCTTCTTCTGTGCATGAAGAAAACCCTGAAAAGCCCCCAAAACCCCCAACCAAAACACATTGAACTTTATATGTGATTATTTGGAATGTGATAAAGGTTAGTCTATTAAGCAGCACATTATTGTTTGTTCTGTTGAGACAATAAACCAGTTTAACTGTAAGAAAGGAAGTTTGCTCTTATTTAAGTGATGGAGCTATTAACCATGGATGCCATGTTAACTTTAAGAGTTAAATTGATTTCTTAGGGTATCAGCAAGCCATAGTTAGAAGAAACTTTTCCCTCTCTACCCCCATTTTATTTTGGCAAGTGAAGTGTTACTTGGGTATCTACAATAATAGTTCACATAACTAGAATTGTAACACTAGAATCGGTTGTTAGATTATTTTGGTTGTAATTAGAAATAGTTTACCCACTTTTTGAAAAATAATTGTCCTTTTTGTAAGGGACAAGTACAGTGTTGCTGGTGTTCTCATGTCCTCCACTCTTTGTGTGTGTGTGTGTGTGTGTGTGTGTGTGTGCATGCGCACATGTACGCGTGCAGCTTATTTTCTCATTTAGAGTTGAAGCCTGGAGCATAACATCTCATGTTAAATAGTGGCCAATGTGAAAAGTAGTGTTTTCTAGACTATTCTTTTTTTTTTTTTTTTTTTTTTTGGTGGTACCAGCTTAAATGATTCCACAGAGTACAGGACTGTAGACAAATAGGTCTTATTTTGCGTAATTTATTTTGCAATAAATCAAGGATGTAAGGGAAATATGAGTGTGCAGGTTCCTCTGACTGCATCTGTGAAACCCCACTAACAGCACTGGCTTGCTATCAGTGGGATTGCAGAGGTGTAATTTGAGTGTACTTAAGAAGTTGAATAGATGAAGCCAATAATGTCCCAGTGGTCCTTTGAATTTGGCCCCATGAAATTAATTTCCACCTCAGCTTGTACACAGAATAAATTAATTCATACAGACCCGGTACTGCTCTTCTATAATCTGTGTAATTGCTTGTTTATTCCAGCACCTGGTAGGTCTCTTTATCTCTGAACTTTTGTGCTCTGCAATATTAGCTTGTCTAAGGCTGTAAAATTAAAACTTATTTAAGGATTTTATTGAGCTGAAGCAATTGTGTTTTCCAGCCATAGAGCATTTGTTTACTTAACAGTGATTCAACCCCACCCAGTTGTAAGGCCAGCCCAAGCTGTTATCACACAATAGGACTTGGTGTTTGACCATAACTGCATGTCTCACTCAACAGGCAATCAGCATTTTAATTAGTGATTAAAGGAAAGTCATTGTACTCTGGCTGCTTTATCACAATAGCCTAATAATTTTGTGTTAAATAAATAGATAATGCAAAAGGGAAACCTCCCCTCATAATGTTGTTGTCATTAAGAGCTCTTTTACTCATTTGTGTATGTATTAAAACACATTACATGAATAGAGGTAATTATAATTGCTACAGTTTTTTGACAGATTAGATGACATTTTTTTCATTGTAAACCTTTTCCTTTATAATGCCACTCCTAAATGAATGCAGTATTTAAAAGTTCAGGTAAAGGTAAGTAGTGGTGGCCCTAGCTCACCAAGGTGTGTGGATGAGAGTGATTGATTTGCTGTGTGCATCACTGGAATTGGGTAACTTGCATCACGACTGATGTACTGTGTAATTGATGCAAGCCCTTTCATAGCTTTCTGAGATTGAAATCAATATTTATTTGGAGTGCAACAAATGTAATAAGCTGCATTTCTTGTGTAAGCATAGGTCTACCTCCAGTTTTAGTTTTGTAGAAAGTTCTTCAGAAGGAACTGGTGCATGTTTTGGTGTGGTTTAAGAATTAGTTAAGAGGATACAAACAAGACATGGAAGACAATCCAGTCTGAAGCTGAGTGCACAATTAACATATGCCCTTTATTATGAACAGGGTGACACTTTCTTAATTTTGTTTACTTATTACTACAAATATTCTTGATCTGTGTATTGCATATCATGATGCTTGTCATGACTTGGCATGAGGGTTTTCTGTTTGGTTTTACTTTTGAATAAAACCAGTTTATTTGTAATGAACTTGATTATTTCTAACTTGGGCATTATAGAACATGGTAGCTAAAGGGACACAGTCAAGTAGATTACTTTAGGTACTTTGCAAAGAATTCATAAACCTGGTTTTGATTACTTAGAACAGGGACTTTGGAATGTGCTGCAGACTGTCTTCTGTGCTCGATTTGCTAGGCTGTTACGTTAAGGGAGCTGTGAGGGCATGCACTTTTCATAGTCCAATTGTTTCATGATGTGTTTTTGAAGTGTAACAGGTCTTTTTCAAGAGTCAACACCCACTCCATGCTCTCTTGATACATTTTAAGTAATCCTCTCTGCTGGCAACTTTGGTGTGTTGAAGCACCAAGTTTACCCACACCTGATTTGATAAAAGCTCTGAAAGAGATGCAGTTGTAATTTATCACTATATTTTTGTGGGTGATGTTAAACTATTTTGCATGTTATGTGCTTGAAGGTATCGGAAGCATCATGTGAACTGTGCAAGGGCCAGCTTTCATGCACAGGTGTAATGTCCTTTTTTTTTTTTTTCAGTCCATGGCCCCCATGCCCCTGACTGACCTAGCAGGTGAAGTCCACAGACACATTTAGACTTTTTTTGGTGCCAAAGTAGAAGTGGTACTAATTTTCTCCTCCACCAGGTGATTTTTAGTAGGGTTGAGGCCTGAATTACTAACACATATATTACTTTATAGGCTTCTTGAAGTAGCCATACAAATACCTTAAATGCTCAGAGCAGAGGGAAAATTAAATATTTGATGGAAAGCCTGTATGGCCAGCATGAGGGATGTGAACAGTAGTGGAGTTGGGTCAGACAAATAAATTCTAGTTACACTGGAGGTAGAAAAGAAGGTTGTTAGCTCCATCTATATAGATTTAGAAGTGTTGGGTTTCATTTACAGACTCTCAGCAACTGGAAGTGTTTCAAAACTTCTCTTCAGTATGGAGAGAGCACAGGCTGCCTCCCTGTTTTGTTCCATGGTAACATGCAACTTTAATACATGTAGAAATAACTAATATACTATTAGTTGTACTTCATTCTGCATAGTAGGATTTTTCACAGAACAAAAAAGTTTAATAAATCTGAGATTTTTATAAACTGTTTGTCTTTGAAACGATAACGTTTTAAATGTATTTGTGATATAGAGATTAATAGGAAAAACATATATGGAATAGATGAGATGTCCGTGCTAAAAGTTGCTAACTGTACCATAATCACTCTTCATCATAGGTTTGTATTCCCAGCAATTGAATTATCTCTCTAAATGTTAAGTCCACATGCAGCATGCTCCCATGATTATAGTGCTACTGAAATGTTACAATCCATATAACTGTACTTAACAATATTCATGAGTTAATTCACATGGCAGCGTATTGAGTGATTAGTAGATCATATAGCAATGCCTTATAGCTGTCCAGTAGAGAAAATTTTGGGTACAAATCTGAGTGTTAGTTGTTAGTTCTAACAAAACCAGGTCAATTAAGAGATGCCAGCTTTAGTACTACAGACATTAGTTCGTATATGGAAGTATACACATCCTAACCCAAATTCTTATTTTGCTGCTTCTGCATATCTTCCCATCTGTTGTGTGTCAGATCTGACCAGAAGTCTGCATGAGTGCCAGTGCAGGGAGAGCTCTCAGCTGCTGGTCTGTCAGCCTCCAAACCTCCTGTGAACTGGTCTCCTTCAAAGCTATAGACATACCATCACTGACAAGAAGGAGTCTGGAGGTTTCAGGAAAGAAATATGCCCGTGGTAGTCACTTCAGATGGAAATGTTAGGAGATAAAAACCAATTTGGTGGAGCTGAGATACAATGCTAGCATTACACTTAAATTCAAGGATGGCCTATGGCATTGCTTTTGGAACACATCTGTTTCCTTCAGTACAAAGCGCTAGTTGATCTCCACCCCCACCCACTGCCACCTCCCCTTATGTATAGTATTATAGTCTGGTTTAGTTGACTGTACCTTTTCGGATTGCTAGTGAAAATGTTTTTCTGCCTTTTACTGCTGGGGATGTTAGTGTTGCTGGCTGTTTACAACCATATCGTCTTTTCTAATGTATTAGAACAGTGGTCTGTGAGACCTGATAAGCTTAGATGCATTTGGCATGACAGGTCAGCTGAGGCATTTTTAGTGAGAGCATTCACAGGGAGAATGATGTTGGCCCGTTTTGGTACAGATCCTATTTGGCAGTGTGTAGGTCATCATTCTGCAGCCACCCCATGGTGAGCTGGAAAGTCAAAGTCTGCAAGATCCCTACTAGTGTGCAGTCCCCTGAATCTCCACTGACTTTTTTTTTGCCAGCACAGTAAATTATCATATGACAACTTATTCTTTTCAGTAGGTAGTTCATTTTCATATTGCTTAAAGGCTAAGGAATATCTCTGTGCTGCAGGAAGCAGCTGCACATCTGGGAGAGGTTTTAGTGTTGGTGGATTTTCTTGCAGTCTGAGGCTCAGTTATCTCCCTCAGGTACAGTGGAACAAGCTTATTTTTGAAAGAGAAAAAAAAAAGTATGACGCTTGGTATGGTATTTGCAATGACCGTTAGTCAGACTATTGCAGAATTGTGTGTATTTCTTTGCTCCTTTCTTTTGGCTTGAGGTTTTGATATAATAAGCAACTTCTGTAACACTATGCAAGTAAAGCAAAGTCTTCTCTGCTGTCATCATTAAAAGTATACTAGCTGTATTAGATAATGTTATAAGAGCATAATCAATATCTGTGAGAGCAGATGGGTGTTGCATTGTGAAGTTTTCCTAAACATAGAATTGCAAAACCAGTTGTTTAGATGAGTTTTCCAATAACTATTTTGTACCTTTAATATTGTGATCACTTCTGGCAGATGGTAGTCAGTATGAGACTCTTATAATACCTCTAAAATTGGTTTAAAAGTAATCTGATGTTTGTCCAATATTATTATAATAGGTTTTAGCGTTGTGAGTCAAATGTCACTTCTCCATTCCTATCTGCTGAATGACATGTGCATGTGTGTGGAGGTTAATTGTTTGATACGTTGTTTGGTTTTGGTGTGGTTTTCCTTTGCGTGCATTGTTGTTTTGTTGGTTTTGTTTGGTTTTTATTTTTATCTCTATATATTTATTTGTTTGTTTTCATTCAGATATGACTTGGGTGTCTTAACTGGTGACCTCCTTCCTCTGCAAATACCAGAGAAGAGCAGGCTTGTAGAGTTCTATTGTCCCTCCTTCCAGTTCTGATCTTTTGTAATGTTGTTCTACCTATTGTGTATTCTTGCAGAGATTAAATGTAATGGCAATATGCCACTCCATTTTGTAGAACCTGCCAATTTGGAGTGGGATGTTCATTGTGATGTGGTCCATGCCTTCCTTCCTAAATAGTAAATAGACAACTCCTAACTAGCTGACTTAGGTAGCTCACACTGGGTTCCAGATCTTATTTCTATTATAAAGTTGAGCCGTTCTAATTGGTAGTGGCTTGGCCTGCAGTGAGGCAAAGGTATCAGTTGTTCTGTGGGATTGTTGTCTTTTTGTTTTGTTTTGTTTTGTTTTTTAGCTTCCTAACCAGTTTTTGGTTTCTTTTTCTGGTGTGCAATCATGCTGGCAGAAAAGCCATGGTAACTTTGGTACTGTAAGAAGGTAACTGCAGAAACCATTTTGCAGTTAATGCAGTAAGATCTTGAGAACCCTTAAATTATGGAAATGTTAAAATTCTTTTTTAATAAGCAACATTACTGATACCAAGTTACAAGGCAATGTATATTTCCATGCAAAGTATTTTGTAGCAATCTGTACATATTAGCTGTTGAGAATCCTTCTGCAAACATGTAGATTTCCAGTAGTGCTTTCCTGCTGTAGTTATTAATGCAGCAACTACTTACCACTGGTGCTATTATCTAGAATTATCACCAGCTAATAAATGTTATCCTCCTAAGCTGAAGACTGAAAGTGCCCATTTTATTAATAAAAATACACCTATAAATGGCATAAAATACTAGCATATTCTTTACATTAACACAGACGTTCCTAGCCACTTGTCATATAAAAATGTTGTTCTCCAGCTTTAGGTTACTGCTGTTCTCAAAATTAGAAAACCTACTTGTTTTGCCTAGCCATAACAGGAAAGTATAGCTATATATTCTAATGGAGCTGACAGGATGCTAGTTAATTTTTCATGTCAAAATGCCTCTTCCTAGACCTAGACACAAGTTAGTTTTACTATTTAATATTTACAGTGTAGAAAACAAAGTTGCTGGTTTCTTTATTTAATCCATATTTTTATTTTAATGAAATTGAAATTTACTTACATTCAGTCCACTTAGTTTGGGTTAAACCAAAGCCTGAGGTGGAGAGATTCCTTGTGTTAAATTGTAAGCATGTTGTCACTCTGGCTTCTCTGAATGTGCATTTGTTGTCTCATAAATCCTGTAGTCACCATTAAAGTTCCTTCATTTGCAGTTTGTGTTTTTTGACATGCTGCAAATCTGGTAAGGTTTTATGGCATGCATTCCGCACAAGCTTCTTCAACACTTATTTTCAGATCTGAATTATCACTCTTTGATAAATATATTGTATCTGTGTTTTCAGAAGCCTCTCTCTTTTATCATTTTGCATACAGATATCATGAATGCTCTGGCTAGGGTAACACTCAGGATTTCTAAATTATTGTATGGTAAGCTGTCAAATGGCATTATTTTTGGCAAGCAGTAATGCAACATCTTTCTAATTAAGTTTTATAATTTCATAGAGTTAGTCTATATGGAAACTAGAACTGAAAGAGTGGACTTTGTTGGTATTCATTTATATTAATGCAAGTCTGTATGTTGATAGTCCTACCTGGTGTAAGTTCTCTTAATTCACAGTATTTTCCAATGACAAGTGCACGATGTCACTTTCTTGGAGCCATATTATGGGTGTTTGTGGAGTAGATGGTGAGTCCACTTTTTTGAGCTAGTTTCATGAATATATTTTGATGTAGCAATATTTCATTCAGGTGGTTGGTGTCTTCTGTTTCACTGAACAAAGCAGTGAGCTGCGGAGTGTTGATGAGGAAACAGTGCAGGGGTGAGAAATTAAAAAGTCCTTTATATGTTGACTAGTCACTGAGTGTGTATGTGAGCATTGCATGCTTGACATCTTTCATACAGCACATGTCATTTCTTACAGCCCACTTTTCGGTTCCTTTAATGTGCTATATTATAAATACAACACTGCTGTAGGCCCCCTTAAAGCTGTGCCAGCCTTGTGCCACCTGTGTCTTCTCTTCAAGTGGTCTTAACTGTCTTTGTGAATTATATAGCCTTTCAAGAGTGCTTGATAAATGAAAGTCTGAAATGGTATTTGTACTGCAGCTTAAAAATATGCATATTTTAAGGCTATTCAGAAATAAGGAGTTGGATCTGTACATTGGGTTTCAGCCATTCAACCAAAGACACAAAGATGATTGAATTCAGTCTTAAAATTAATAGAACTAAATTTAATGGTGAGCACAATCACACTCTGTGGTGATTGTTTTCAGTGCTGCTTTATTAAGTTATGTAATGGCAGGAGTTCAAACTCCAGAGTTTGAAATGGTAGATTTAGAGACTATGCTAGAATGCTTGTCAATACCAAGTATATGGGTTTTCAAAAAGCAGAGATTTTTACCTAGATATCTCTGTAGCTTGTGATTTTTATTTAAATAGTTTGGAGGTTTTAGACTTAATACCATGCTTTTAAAAAAATGTTTTAAAATCTTGTTTTATTCCCCAAAGATTTGTTTTCTGCTATTGCGATTAGATGATGACAGCTAGCTGGCTTTTAAAATTGATCAGGAAGTATTTTGGCAGTCATTCAGTGTTGTAATAGCACTTTAATGGATATGAGCTATTCACCCAGATCAGACTCAATGTCAAAACAGGCGAAAATACAGCTGTCACTCTGGACAAGAAGTTACATATACGCAAGCAGCTGCTAATCATACTGGAAAGAAAGCTTTATAATAATGCTTTAAAGGTGTATGCATGTATATGCATACATACTGCTTCTACATGTGTAGATACCTTGCAACAAATATGCCAGAGACATTATTTTCTGGCCATGGGTGCTGTTAAGATAGATAAGTGAAACACAAACATTGACCTGTGAAGAAGTTATGGTAAGGTCATTGTGTACTGGTGGGCTCCCAGTTTGGTTTTTTGTTTTTTTTTTTAATAAGAAGCTCTGAATGATGTGTTGCTGTGACTGTAGTGTAGATTTTATGTTCTAACTAAACAATGACTTTGTTGCAGGTCCTCATTTAGCACACAGGTTTTGTGGTTACTTTCAGTGGGATTTTGACCATGCAGACAGATCAAGAACATGGCTGTAGAAATGCAGCAGCTTTTTAAAAAGCATTTTTCTGTCAGAAAATTTAATAACTACCTTAATGCTCATACATATGTTAGAATCTCATTTTTTGCTGGGGTACTTTGCTCTTCTTTGTGTGTGTGTCCTAGGGTCCAAGCTGGTCACATACATGGTTTATTTTAAGACCCTTTGTCAGAGAGGTAATTGGATAATCTGTATGGGGACTAAAACATTCATGCTTTCCTATTATGACAAGCATGTATAGTTATACATACAGAGCAAATGTTTGATATGAGGACTATGATTTTATCATAGGATGGTATGTTTCCCATCTAGAATTTTAGGATGGAGATAAGTGAATGCAGAGTGCATAAATGCCTTGCTGTTTGGCTTAATGCTTGAGAAAGTCAAGAAGCAGTGAGATTGGGGAATGCCTTGTATACCCTTTGAAAATACAGTACCACCCCCCTTGCTTAATAGAGGCTGTTGCCAAAGCTAATTGGGTGGTGTACAGGTGATGGTGATGTCCTTGCTTGGTTTTTCAAGTCTTGTTTGCATTACTGAGTCTGGTGGCTTGATTTTGTCACTTAAAGGGTTGTGGTGTGTTGGTTTTATTTGGGGGGGGTGTTGTTTGGTGGTATTTTTTCCCTTCTCATAGGGTTTTAGCTCAATGTATTTCCCAGAGTTACAAATATGTGAGAGCTGGGATATGCAAATTTATGAGGAATGCAGGATGTCCTCTGAGTATATTAAATATGTTTGCATAGCTCCCTCAGCTACAGGGACAAATTCAGATGTTACAGGAGAGCATTATGAGAAGGCTGTGAAATAGAAAGTCACCTATATTGTGCTATGTAAAGATTCTGTAATGAAGTTTGAGGGTTATATATATATATATATATATATAAAAAATATATATACACGCGCACACACACATACCTACACACAATTTCATTTCCTGAGCTTTCTTTGTTTCAGATACACACTAAAACTGCAGGCACCAAACTGCATTTGGTGAGTGTGAGAAGGATAAAATTTGAGGATTAGCTCTGCTTTTGTGTGGCTCAGAGGCATGGGAAAGACTGACCAGTCCAGTGAAGCAGTCCATGCTAAAATGAGAAGTCGTGTGTCTGGGCTGAAACATCCAAGACACAGTTGTCCTTTAGAACAGCAAGCAGAAGAATGTGTCGCCTTAGGTCACTGAAGCACTGGGAGAAGGAGGAGTGGGACTAGCCTGTATGCAGTTCTTATTGGCTGAAGCATATCTGCTTTTATGTCATTTCTAATCTACAGTGAAAGTAAAAGTAAGCATTAGATAGGGCTACATGTGACATGCATATCAGCAGCATGCACTTTAAAAACTCATTTCTGTTCCTCTTTAGACATATATGTCTGTATTAAACTTGAAATTCTGCCCATATAAATGGAATATGGTCATGTTCTATATAAGCAAATCTCTACTGTGTATTGCTTGCTGTATATCTGAAAGCTAGACATCTGTTGCATCCTTTTATAACCTTATCCTGGAAAAGGAACTTATTGGTAAGCTTATATATTCCTCCTGGATAAAGGGATTTTTCAGAAAATACCGAACTACTAATTCTTTACAAAATACCGTTTGGGGATTGTTTGGCTATTTAAAATAGAAATCTTTTTGCTCTAGCAAACTTTTTAAAGGGAAAATTAGTATAGTATTTACTCACAGATGCTGTGGCATTACTTACTCTTTGGTTTTGTTTTGAAGTCAAAGTAAATCAGGAGAAAAATTCTCATTAAAACATAAATCAGAAAGAATATTTTCCTACTTGCAAATTGATTTTTTTTCCTTCTTTTTTCTTTTTTTTTTTAATCCAGAATTGTGTTCCCCCTCCAAAATGGAAAGTTTACTTATTCAAACAATGATGCATGATATTCATCTGCCTAATGCTCCTTTTATTTCCTGCTTTCTTGGTATCCTGTGAAAGATTTATAGTGCCTATAATAGCTTAGCACATGGAGAAGAAAATGCACACCTCTGCGCTCCTTTGACTTACAGGATTTAAAACTGGTTCCCACTATGGTAACCACATATGGCTGTGGAACCAGGATCATGGCAGACTTGCAGCACAGGCATCTAATGACTTGCTGTGCTGGTATAAATTGCTCAAACAGCATCCTTCCAGGTTTTCCTCTCAAGGGACAAAATGCTTTAAAGAATGACCTTCCTCTGCCCCAGCACGTCAGCCTGGAAAGTTTCTCTTTGCTATTGAATTCTTGATAAGTAATAGGCAGTACTTAAACCTACTTAGGACATAAAATGTGAAAGATATGCTGCTTTTTTCTTTAAAACACTAGTGTGTTTTTTTTTTAATATCCCATGAAAAGTATGTTGCTTGCATTTCAGAGTTGTGGATTGATTGTTTTTTTTCCTTGTGTCAAGGCATCCAAAAGGTGATGGGTTTTTCTGTTTGTTTTTTTTTTTTTTTTAATTGACTCTTCTAAATCTAAAACACCTAAAATTTCTTTTCAAGACTATTGTTCCCAACCTTCTTATCCTTGAATTACACAATACCCAAAGTGTTCATTCCCCCAGAACTGGAAAGACTAATAGTACCCTCTATGCTTTCAATTAATGACAGTAGTATTCATTATCTTACAGCTCTTTTTATGAAACATCAAATCCTTGAATGTGTTGCTCTAGCAGAAAACAAGTTCATTTTAAGTCGTCATTAAGCAAACAGACAGAAAATGCATCATTGTCTTTGCTAGCAGTTGTTCCAATACTGGGTCTGGACTGACTCTTGGTACTCAGTGGAAATCCCAGAAATTTTTTCATCTTTGTTTTGGTGTTTTTTTTTTTTGTTGTTGTTTTTGTTTGGTTTTTTTTGTTTATTGCAAAAATAGAAATTAGTCTTAAGATTTGGAAGAAAAATTGTTATTAGAAGCCAGACAGAATGCATATTGTTTGTTCTGCTTTCTTTACACAGAGAATGTGCAGTTATGGCTAATAACACATAGTCCTTAGAAACCTTCCACAGAAAGTATGAACTGTCAGGTCACACAGTTTTATCAGAACTTGATTTTCAGGACTTGAGTTGCTTACATATTTGTTTGTTGTTTTTTTTTTTTTAATATCTGTGCTGACATTCCAACAATCTTGCTATGATTTAATATCAAATGCTGATAAGGAAGGAAGTGGGAAATAAACAGACCCCAGTAAAGCTGAAAAAGGTAATTAAAATACCAAAATTGATTTTTTGGCTTTCTTTAGAAAGATCAACAGTTGTGAGGTTTTAAAGATCTTTGGAGATTTTTCTCACTTAGGCAAAAGAAACACCTGTGGACATTTTACAGATACATTTGTTATCTATGCTCTTGGGAGGGGTGTATTTGCTGCTTTATTACTAGGGCAGGGGGGAAGCCTTTCATTCTTGAAAGGACTGAGTGACTCGTGTTTTTTTGTTTGTTTGTTTGTTTTTTATTTTTTTATATGTATCTGTTGGGTTTTGATGTCGTTGCTGTAAAGAAAAAAAAAAACCAACCCAACAAAGTGAAAAAAACTCACCACACGCAACTCAAGCAAATAGCAAGTGGTGTGGATTGAGATACAGTGTTATAAATGTATTCTTCTAGCAAGTTTACTTCTCTAGGGATTAAGTTGACTGTGTAGAAACTCACTGTGTTTTAGGTCAATCTGTGAAAATGTCTAGCGTAGAACTGAAAGTTTCTATTCACACCATTTACTCCAAATATTGTAGTTTGGATGAGATTGTTGCTGAAGTGGATGAATGTCTTGGTAAAAGCATCTTAGAAGATGCAATTTAATGCTTTGCACTTGATTGAGTTTGGGTTTTTTTTGCCTTTTATTTTTTTTTTTTCCCAGGCCGTTTCTGCAATGAAAGTAAAAGGCAGTGCAGTTTGTTTGGAACACACCCACCTGCCAGGCACAATTGCTTAAAAGCATGTATGTGTATTGTGTCCCTTAATGCTTGAGTTTTCCTTGTTGTGTTTTTTTTTCTTCCTTGGTTTTTGTCTTTTGTTATCCAGAGAGGGGTTAGCATTAATTAACACACAAGCAATATGACCATTTATCATTTTCATTGCAAGGGTCTAAGGTTGATCCTTTTACACTCAGTAAATATTAAAAAGAAAATCATATATATGAAAGGTTAGAAAAGACTCTTGAAGTTTAATTTGTGTATTTACAACCATTATTCCCCAAGGCCCGTATTTTATGCACACACCTTTCCAGAGCATGCTTTACTGCTAATAGAACTTAATCCAAGCCCTTTTACTCATCTCTCTTACTTCTCATTCCTATCCTTCACACACTTGAAAACTATACTTTGATTTCAAATTTCTCTAAATCTTTACAGAACTTTTTCTCTTTTGACAGCATAGATCACTTTAGTTAATGGGATGATGGAGGACTTTGAGGGTATGGTAGAACATTGTTCCAATACTGAGAAATCCAGGACCTAGACACTGTGGGGGAATGCAGGAGCTTCTTTCCTCTCTAGCTCTCCCCTCAGTAACTATTCCAGCTTGTGGTATGACGGGTGCTCCTGCCACACATTTCACTAGCCATGAGGTGTGTGGTAGCAGCTGGTACAGCTATTAGCAGTGTGTTTCTGAGGAATCCAAACTGTGGTACCACAATACCTGATGTGTTTTCTCCTGTCTCAGGAATGTCCACAGCAATGTATGGAATGGACCTTTCTGTGGTTTGTGCAAGTCTTGGGCTCAACTCGATCTCTAACAAAAGCAAGCCCTACAGCTGTACTCTCTCCCTGTGTGTCAGCTGATGTGTCCCAAATAAGTATAGGTGATGTGTTGGTGTTTGGGGGAGGCATGGGGGTGTATAAAGCAGTGGGAACCCATGCCACTGAACTTCCAATTAGGCTTGGAACTGAAATTAGGCCTTGGCAATCCATAGTTGAGTAACTATGTTAAGTTACTGTTACCCTAACTCAAATATGCTAAGTTACTTTTACCCTAATTCAACTATGCTGAGTTACTGTGTTTTGGTTTTCTTTAACTGTTACGGATTTGCTGTTTGTTCCATATGGGTGGCTTGCAGGCGCTGTTTTCAAAGCTGCATGTTAAAATAGCTTAGTCTAGTTGTTATAATGACTTATTCTCTTGCTAAGATTCTTGTCCATTAAAAAAATAGCAATTGTCTGTCTAGCTGTAAATGGAAAAATTACTTTTGGCTGTCTTTACTATCTGGGAATTCAGTAATGGATGTAAGATAAAAATGTATTGATGCTTATGCTCTTCCTTAATGGGAAGAGGTAGCTCTGGGTACTAGTTCCAGATACCAGTACCGTGAGGCTAGGGAAATGTCTGTTCTCTTGGCCTCTGCTCCTGGAGTTGAGTCTGCAGCTGCTCTACAGTTCGTGGTCTTTAGGAAACAATCCTAAGCACCACCATCCATTTGGATGTTCCTGAGAGGAGCTATCACAGGCAGTTTAACTATACTTCACATATCAGAGGAGATAGGAATTGCATGATGCATAGTGTCAGCAGGAGTCTGTAGATCAAATAGCATTAGTGGGTTTTGACTTTGTCCATAGCCAGCAGGTGCTAATCCATTGAAGGCTGTGTAAAATTTCTATGTATTTGTAGGGCAGCATTATGGAAGCTGAAGAATTATTGAGAAGCGGTAACGATGATGGAATTCTGCAGTGCAAGTTAATGACATTTCCTTGTGGAGGTGCTGATCTCTGCCATCACTTCAGTTTGTTAACTATAGCCACTGTTTGAAATTTTTTTTTCCTCTTCATGTACAGCAGTCTCAGCTGTTTTGTGGCAAGCCAGTAGTACACACACGCACACTGCACAGCCACCTTTTGCCCTCCTCTGTCTTAGTGAGGGGCCCGTCTGCCCAGCTCCAGCATGTAGCGGAGAGGAGCATCTGGCCCTTTGTGATTGGAAACTTGCTGGGTAACTGATTCCTTATGCAGAATTAAGGATGCTGAAATAGACCCTGATGACAGCAAAGCTTTCATGAGAGGGTTCAAGAAGTTGACATTGATGCCTTAGAACAGTTGAAAAGAAATAATGACGTCGAAGTGAGCTAATATAAATAATTTAATAGGAAATCTCTGTGCAGTCTCAAATACAGTCCTCTTTTGTTCTAAAATATGTCAGTGTCTGGCTATTTTGCTAGTGTTATGGAGCCAGTATAAAGATCTAGAAAAGTGGTAAAGTACTGTCACCAGCAGAATAGCAGAGTTAGAGCATTTCAAAAGAACAGCAGTTTTTCAGGAAGCAAATTATGCAAATCAGCATTGGGGGAGGGAAGGAGCACTTTATGCTTATAGATCTTACCATTTTACCATTACTCTGTATGTGATCTTAACAGTTCGGGAGTTGACACTTTTACAGCATACTGGGCAAAAGTACTGGAAATTCTGTTTCCTGGTGTTGGGGAAAGAAATTAAACAAGGCTAGCCTGTTATCCAAGTAACTTGAGAAATATCTGCCTACTTACGTTTAGTAATGCTTTACTCATCAGAACTGAACTTTTTTTTCCTTTTTGTTTTTTGTTTTTTTTTTTTTTTAAAGGGGGTGGGGGAAGGCAAAGAAGCTGACTGCTACTACTAGGTGACAAAATGTGAACAATCATCAGTGCTGTTCTACACAACAGGAACAGTCACTGATATCCTTTGGAGTAATTGGGATTATTTGGAATGTCAGTTTAAAAATAAAATGAAACACAATACAGTTAAGCACCACCTTTTTATATGTTTACTATACTGATGCATTTAAAATATTTTCTCAGGAGTTGAATTTTCTTTGCACTGTGTATGCCTTTGTGTGTGTGCGCAGCTGGGAAGTTTCTGTGAACAGACTTTCTGTAGCTTTCGAAGGCTTTTGATTTATTTTTATGTGGCTTAACAATGTTTTAATAAAAGATTAGAATGTCATATACAGTTGACTTCAGCAGCATGAGTACTGAAACAAAGTATAGTTTCATTAGTCTACTTCATCTATAACAGTTTTCTGGGTTTGAGGATAACACCTGTATATGTACTAAACTGGGGGGCAGTAAATCCTATACAGGTTTTGGTTATTTGTTTGTTTTTTTTGTTGTTGTTTTGTTTTGTTTTGTTTGGGTTTTTTGTTTTGGTTTGGTTTTCTCTGCTCTTTTTTTCCAGAGTCCTCTTCTGCTATCTGGTTGCAGTCTAATTTCCATTGTATCCTCTCTGCTATAGAAATACTTAATGTCAGGAAGGAGATATTTACTGGAATACACAAGTCCAGAATTCATCATGATTCAGTATGAAATCTGCTCACCCTTTGCTCCCCACCCCCTCTTGAATTGGAATGAAATGTGCCTTAAACTGAAGTGAAATACATCACATGCAGCAACAGTGGGCCCTTGCTTCGCCTCTATTCCTGGTGTGAAATCGATACACTATCTTTCCTCCTGACCTGTTCTGTGACCTCCATTGCGGCTTTCATGCTGAACAGCAATTGCTTTGAACAGTCTGGGTCTGCCACTTCTCACAAATGATTCTCAGCTTCTGTCTAAAACTGGTGCTGATAACAAAGACTTGATTTTAAATAATGCAGTTGTAGTCATCTTATAATTATAAATTACACAAAAGTGCATGTTCTTCTATTATTAAACACTTTCAATAGCGTGTACAGTATGCATTCAGCCAGAATAACTCTTCACTGAGAAGGCACAGGAGTTCTGTTTCTAAATGTATCTGAAAGTTTGTTGTTTATAGAAGACAAATGTATCAGAGTTTTTTTTAAGTGGAAACACTTTTTTCCTCGACTTTATCACTGCCTAATATGGTACAACTATTTTTTTTATGAACATTTGAATTTGCATATTGGGTGTTGCGTACATTCAAAGGAAGGGGACTGCTTCTCAAACTAAGGTGTTTTAAAGCTGTTGCAAAACTAAGCAAAACCCAATCCTTTGCTTTAAAAGAAAAATATCAAAACATTGAAGAAAATAAATTCTGCATTCCTGATTACTAACTAATAGCAATTCTGGAGATATCAGCATTTTGAAGGTCTATTTATTTGCTTGTGTTTGAGCATGATTTACCAGAGGATTACTGAAAGCAAAGACAAATTGAATATATAATGGGCATTTATGCTTGCACCAGGAAGTCTATTGTGCTATTAGCTAGATTACTTTAATAGCCTTTACTGGCTTTGAAATCAAGAAGCTGCATGAACTGCTGGATAAGCATTAATTTTTCCAGAATTTTTGATAGGAAATAGGATATCTATGGATTTCTGTTATGAAATGAATGTCACTTAATGGAGTGGTCCTCTGCCATTCTTCTCCCCAAAACAAAAATGGGACTGCAATTTTGGCATCGTGATTGAAGTAAAAATCAGCTTTCAACATAATGCAGTTTACTAAGCAATGCTAAACCCTGTAGTGATAGATGTACTGTCTAGATTTCACTTATTTATGAAACTATAGGGAAACTAGAATATTGCTTTCTATATACATTTTAACAGTGCTTAACTATATAAATAATCAGATTATTTTATTATTTCTTCATGTATTGACTCTGGCTGCTACCAGCTTGGATTTCTTGTATTGCTAAAATCCCAGAAGACAGAGATGTATAATAATGGTGTTTATATAATCCAGAGAATCATAAAGTGGTTGTGAATCACTGGTGTCAGGTTAAGTAGTATGTTACTGGAATAGTTTCTGTTTAAGGAATGCCTGTTTGGAACATTTTCCATTGTTCTTCATAGTATTTGTTATACCATTTCTGACACATTTGTTTGGAGAACTTAAGGTGTGTAAAACTTGCCACATTTAAAAAATGTGTTCATATTGTAATGAATACATTTTGTCTTGAAAATGCATCTCATGTAGAAACTCAAGACATACTTATTGATGAGTACCACTGTCCAGTAGCAGTATTAAAAAAAGAAACAAACCAACAAAAAAAAAACCACCTAAGAAACAAACAAACAAAACCAAACAAACACAAACAAAAGACAACCAACAACAACAAAAAAATCAAACTCTTATGAATTCTCTCATGGGTTCATAAGCGTCATGTAGCTGCAAATCAAAAATAAAATAAACAGGTGGTGCTGTTGGGAAGTTTTTTTGTTTTTCTTGCCTCCCCTTCTACACAAGCTTGAAATGCTTTTTAAAAAATAAAAAATGCCAAACCTTCTACTGCATTTTTCTGAGGCTTTCAGTGCCACCAGCTGTTTTCTGTCCATTAATAACTTTAGATTGCCTTATGTTTTCACTTATTGTTCATGGAGAGGTGTATCTCAATAAAAGATGTGTTTCTAAATAGATCCAAGTCACAATAGGTAATGAGGAGTTTGTGTGTTTGAGCACTGTTTACTGAGAGCATTTTTTCTTATCCTTTTTGACTGCTAAACGACATCTATGGTTTCCTCGAGGCTTATTTTAATTAATTTTAGACTGATCTCTTAGTTGGTTTTTTTTTAAACTAATTTAAAACATGTACTCTAAACGTGGATGAAGTAACATTATGCAATATATGTGTGCAAGGAATGTTATCCTCACTCACTTATTTGCAAATAGACACAAGTTTATAGGGTTCCTTGCAGTGTTGCATAAGAATCGTATGTGTATACCCATGATAGAAATTGCACTTTCAAAACAGGAGGGAGAATTTTTGTAATATAGGAGTCAATTCCTGTTCAGATGTGCATATGTGAATGGTGTGCATGCATGTATCTGCGCACAGGAATAAATTCAGCATATGTAAAAACTTAGGCTCCAAGTAAACAACGGGTAAAATAAGTAGCTCGTATTTCCATGTTGCTGCTATTCCTTAGTAAACACAGTCTTAGTTGAATATAATCTTTTCTGTGAGTGTATTTTGTGAGGAGTTGCCATGCAGTGGTTCAAGAACTGTTCTTGCCACTCAGAAGTTCAAGATCAGTAATAGGGGTCTCCAGTTCATAGGAATAATCAGATGGTGAGAGATCTGTAAGACTGTATAGTGCTCAGAATGTTTCTGAAGCGGCACAATACTGTGCTAATGTAAAAATAAAGTGAATAATAATTTCACTTCTCCTTGCATGGAATACTCCCAAACAGCATTTCCCAAATGTTTTCTTAAAGCTAAATTCCCTTAACCAGAGGTTTTTAATTATTATTGTGAATATGAGCAAATAGTACAGGGTATGTTCCCTTCAATGAATTGCTGTGCGATGAGACTTGATGCTAATTTTACCTTTCCCAAAACTGATATCAAGCAATTTATCTTCTAAATAATACTCCTGAGTACTAAACCTGAAATGTTTTGGCTTCAGCCCAAGTCAAACTTCAGGAAGCATATTCTCAGGAGCATATTCCCTACCTTTGTAAATTTAATTGTTATAATGAACAGAATATGTGTCAAGATATTACTTATGAGTTTTACCTGTTTACTTTCTGTTCTTGAAACAGAAACATCAAAATAACAGCAAAAAGCTCACATATAATTTTTAGAAGCAAATTATTTATTTATTTATTTATTTTTTAAGGGGGAAAAAATCTCCATCTGAGAGCTAAACTGCTAAACTGCACAAATCCTACCCCTTCATATGAGGGGTTTGAAGAACTTGAGTACTGACATACAGCAAAAAACACATTTGTCCTGGTGTTCTCCAGAGCTGTGCATAAGGTGTTCCTGCATCATGCTGTCCTAGGAGCTCCTGTCAGCTGGAATGGATGAGTAGTAACTACATGTATCCACCAGCAAAAATACTGGACTTTAAACTGGTGGGGACATGTCTATAGCATCAACAGTTGTTTTTTTTTGCTTGCCTCCACCCCTTCATTCAGATGTCAGGAAATGAAACCTATTCAGACCATTTAGATTATGGACTGAAGATCGAATTTAGCCCTGTGGGTCTGGTTCTGCTGCTTGTTGTATTCTCTGTCAAAACAATGGCAAAATGAGGGTTCAAGTAATCAAAAGAAGTCTTTTAACCTAATAACAGTATGAATAAGGCTAATTTTAAAGCATTTTTGGTCAATTTTATAATAATGCACATTTTATTTAAAAATAAAGTAATTCTTAAAACTTAAATGTATATCAGAAACAAAAACTTCTCCTATGCTTCAAAACAGTACCTTTCTAACCTAATGGAAATTTGTCATCAAATATGAACCAGAATGAGGAAAACATGGTGTGATATTTCTGACTGTCAAAAGTTTCCAAAAATGTACCCCATTAGATTTATTTTTTTTTCCCTCTTGTTTATGAGTACTTTAAAGGAGAATAAGATACGGAAGAAGCTCACTTTTGCTTAGGTTTGTAGAGATTAGAAGAAACTGTGAGAGACTTTAGAAGCACCTCACTGAGCTAACAGGCAGCATAATGGCAAGTGATTCATTGCTGACAGATGAAATGTAGTGCACATTGGAAAAAACAATTTGAACTACTTGCACACATTGCTGGGTTCTAAATTAACTATAACCTAGAGGAAATATGCCTGGATGTCACTGTGGACAGCTCAGGGAAAATCTTTGCTTTAGTGTGCAGCACTAAACATAAAAGCAAACAAAATGTTAAGCTATATTGAGAGATAGGGTAGAAAATAGTATTGAAAATGCACCTAATGATACTGTAGTGTGAGCATTATAACAGATATATTGTGGTGTATAGATTGATGGTATGACATCACTTGAATAATGTGTTCAGTTCTGATCAGTGTGAGAAAAATATAGCAAGAATAGAGCCAGTCTGAAGCAACAAATTATTTGTGCTTAACATGAAGAGGCTGAAGAGATTGGGTAAGTATCAAGAGAAATAAAATGAAAAATTAAGGATGTACAAAATACTAACAGATGTGCGCTGAATGCGCTTATTTACTATGCTCATAATGGGAGATGCAAGTGGATATAAAGCAAAATTAAAAGTTGCCAATTAAAGAATACAAAAACATACTCAACTTTCCTCCCTCTGCTGTATGATTAATTATTGTATTTCCTTGCCTTTTACATCCCTGATATCAAAAATGTAGGAAGCTTCGGAAAGGATTTGACATTTGTTATGTATTGAGGACATTCACTATTTCAGCAGGGGATGGACAAAAGGTTGGGAATTCAAGACCTCACTTCTCTCTGATACTGACCTGCTCTGTGACCTTGGGCTTCACTTCAGTCTTTCTCAGCTGCAGATGTTTCTAGTTGTAAAGGACCCAGGACAAGACTTACAAAACTATTCAACTGCTTAATTTATAAGCAGATGCTAAGCTTCCTATTTAATCAATATGAAGTTAGGTTCCTATGTAAGAATGAACTGTTTGAGTGTTTTGTGTATCTTATCTACTAAGAGATCCCTGACAATCTCCACGTAAACAAACTGCATTTCAGTAAAGTTTGTGTTTGTTTTGTTTTGTTTTGTTTTCTCTTAAGTGACTGCTATGTATGTTAAAGTAGATAAAAGCCAGCTACTAACGATGGACTTCTATAATAATCTGAACCTCAGGGCAGATGTTCATCCTTCATGTGCTTATGAAATGCAGCAAAACATCAGACCGGAGTAGCATAATCAATATGGATAATTGCTGCAGTCTGTGCTGCTTTATAACATTAGTGCAGTGGGGTGGGGGGGTGATGGAGGACACAAAACCAAACAAAGACAGACTGGAAATACGGGTTAGTTTATATAATAGTCCAGTGCCATGGAAATGGCTTTAAGTCCTTGTAGCTATAAATTTTTACTATACATTTTGCTAGGAGTTTCCCCATAGAATTGTTTAGGTTGGAAAAGACCTTTAAGATCCACATCCAACCATTAAGCTGGCACTGCCAAGTCTACCACTAAACCATGTCCTTGGCATGTAAAGTGCCACATTTACACATCTTTTAAGTGCCTTCAGGGATGGTGACTCAGCCTCTTCCCTGGGCAGCCTGTTCCAAAGCTTGGTGACCCACTCAGTGAAAAAACTTTTCCTAATATTGAATCTAAACTTGATGCCATTTCCTCTTGTCCTGCTGCTTGTTAGTTGGGAGAAGACTGACCTCCACCTCACTACAACCTCCTTTCAAATAATTGTAGAAAGTGCTACAGTCTCCTCTGAGTCTCCTTTTCTCCCTCAGCTGCTCCTCATAAGACCTGTGCTCCAGACCCTTCACCAGCTTTGTTCTTTGGATGTGCTCTGGCACCTCAATATCTGTCTTGTAGTGTGGGACCCAGAAACAAATACAGGGTTTGAGGTGCGGCCTCACCAGTGCCAAGTACAGGGGGATGATCACTGCCCTGGCCCTGCTGGCTGTGCTGTTTCTGATACAGGCCAAGATGATGTTGAACTTCTTGGCTGCCTGGGCACAAGCTGGCTCATGTTCTGCCATCAAAGAACACCACCAGGTTCTCTTCTACAGTCAGCTTTTCAGCCACTCTTCTCTCAGCCTGTAGAATTTCATGGGATTGTTGTGACCAAACTGCAGGACATGGCACTTTGCCTCGTTGAAACTCAATAATTGGCCTTGGCCCATTGATCCAGCCTGTCCAGGTCCCTCTGCAGAGCCTTCCTACCTTCCAGCAGATCAACACTCTGGTCCAGCTTGGTTGTCTGCAAACCTGGGGAGGGTACACTTGATCCCCTCATTCAGATCATTGATAAAGATATTAAATGGAACTGGCTCCAGTAGTGAACTTTGGGGAACACCACTTGTGAACCCAACAAACTGTACACACATCCACACCATGAGCAGCCAGTTTCTCCAGGAGAATGCTGTTGCAAATGGTGTCAAAGCCTTTACTGAAGTCTAGGTAGATAATATCCACAGCTTTTCTTTCATCCACTAGTTGGATCATCTTTTATAGAAGGAGATCAGGTTAGTCAAGCAGAATCTGCCTTTCATGTACCCATGCTGACTGGACCTCATTACCTGGTTGTCCTGTATGTGCCTGAAGATGGTTTGCTCCATAAACTTCCCTAGCACCAAGGTCAGAATACAGGCCTGCAGTTCCCCAGATCCTCCTTCCAGCCCTTCTTGTAGATGGGAGTCACATTTGCTAACTTCCAGTGAATGGGAACCTCCCTGGTTAGCCAGAACTGCTGATAAATGATGGAAATAGTCTTGGTGAGTGCTTCTGTCAGCTCTCTCCATGCCCTTGGGTGGATCCCATCTGGCCCCATAATAGACTTGTAGATTTAGTGAAAAGTTTTCAATGAAACAAACCTTTGTCCTCTGGAAGCAGTCAGTATTGTTATGCTGATATTTGCAGAGTAAGAACAGGGGAGATAAGCCTTATAGAACAAATTTCTCAGTTTTGAGGGTGGAAGCTCTAATTCATGTTGCTTTTACTGATTAGGAAGTGAATCCCCCAAATGCAAGAGCTTTCCTATGCAGAAAGTCTTCCAACAGGAAGCTTGTGTTACTACTACAAGGTTGAAAAATTGTGTTGATTTGTGCAGGTGTGGAAAAGTAGAAATCAGGTTAAATGCAGCAGGAACACAGTTAAAGATAGGTAGAACTTTGCACAATTTCAGACTTATTTTCAAATATTTCATAGAAAAAAATATTTCAGTGTCTAGAAATTAAATGACCGGGTTTAACTGTAAGCATTGGACCTGAACCTTCCCACAATTATGCAGTCAAAATGAGGCGGGTGGTGGGGGGGGTAGGGTGGGTGGGACGGGACAGAATTTATTCAGTGCAGCTTATCAAGTGTCCCCAGAAATGTTCAAGAACCCAGCAGACCTCTCAATGTCTTGAGTAAGTACAGTTGGCTAAAACCTATCTGTGAAGTGTGCAGTTACAGTGCTTGTTTTTTTGTCCTGTTGTCCATGCTGCATTCAGTGAGCTCTCATCCATGTCAGGACAACAGGGAGCCTGAGACCCAGCTTTGTCTTGCATTACCAGCGTATATATAATGCTGAGTGTCATTTGCTCCACAGCCATTCTTGTGGCCTGT